>NW_026591086.1:14689435-14728167 GCF_907164565.1 Psammomys obesus | reverse complement strand
GTGTGTGTGTGTGTGTGTGTGTGTGTGTGTGTGTGTGTGTGTGTGTGTGTGTACACGAGAGCGTACAGGTGCATGCAAGTGCCCCAATGATGTGCAGAATCCATACTCTCCTTCTACCTTTACACAGGCTCCAGAGTTCAAGCTCAGGGCAGCCGGCTTATGCTGCGATGCAAACACTTTGCCCAGCTCACAGGCCCCGGGGTTTATTGTGTGTGTGTGTTTTTTTTCTTTTTTTAAAGCTTTCCTTCCTAACTCCTTCCTCAAGCCACCTCCTGGGTCTGGAGCCCTAGTGCACAGCTGCACTATAATTCTTGCCTTGGGCTCTGGATGGAGGATGAGCAAGGAAAGCTACCCAGGTCGGTTCCCCACGGGGCTCTTCTCTAAGGGCTGCGGTGCAGCACGTTTAAGGCAGCTTCTTAGGAGAGGAAGAGGTGGTGAAAAGCACGAACCTTCTCTCAAAAGCTTTTCATCCCTTTTTGTTTGCTAAATGATCCCTGATTTTAGAGCCAGCAGTGCAAACTTCAAGTCTCCTTAAAGCTGGGGCTTGAAGGATTGCTTCATCCCCCACTCATGCACACACACCTTTCCCCCTCTGAGACAGGGTATGGCCTTGTGTTTTCTAGGCTGACCTTCAACTGACTATGGATCAAACAATGATCTTGAACTAGATGGTCCTGCCTCTGCCTCCCAAGAGATGGAATTATATGAACCAGCATTCCCCACCCGACAAAATCTTTTATGGACATTTTAAAAATCTTTTATGAGAGAGAGCCAGGGTCCCCTGTGGCCTGAGCTGACCTCCACATGGCTGTGTAACAGAGGATGACTTTGAACTCCTGTTCCTCTTTCTCCTACCTCCTAAGTTTACAGGCTGCTATAACACCCCACGTGTGGAAAGCAAGGGCTGAATCCAGGGCTTCATGCACACTGGACGCTCAGTTACGTTTCAGAAGTGGTGAAGGTGTCCTTTCTGTTGTTCTTCTTTTGGGACAGGGTGTCCCTGTGTAGGCCACTGGCACCTTGAATTCACAGTCCTTCTGCTAGCCAGTTAGGATTACAGGTGAGGGCCATTATGCTCATATGGGCCTTCTTCCTTAATTGGGGGGGGGGACGCAAACGTAGAAAAGAAGCCACCTTATATCTAAGACACTTGCACTCATTCTCCCTTGAGGCTAAGGAAATTTACTTAAATAATTTGTGTTCCAATCTGCCCCTGTAGTCAGAGTGGGAGAGAACTCACGCCTCACAAAACCTCCTGAACATGCTGCCTGTCCTGGCCAAGTGGACAGCAAGCCTTTTCGGGAGCTCCCCTCCTCGGTCTTCCCCTGCTTCGTGTGAATATTTCATTATTTACAGGTGTGCTGGTTTCTTCATACACCTGGCTCAGCCAGCCAGCAATTTGTGTGTATGGAGTCTGTTACGTGATTGGTTGTTTGCAGCTGGTGCTAATAAACCAAATCCTGGGCTCCTTCCCCAAGGGAGCCTGCTAACTTCCCTCTGCAGCAATCAGAGGCTGTGCTCAGACCGCTCCGGACAGAACGTGCTTTGCGTTCCAGCGGGTAGGAGAGATCCGGGCGTGCAAAGAAGGGCCTGTGCAGTCCTCTGTGTGGACCTACCTCTGCTGCAGGAAGGAAAAGGGCAGCAAAGGCACACCCCAGTTCTTGTTGTTTAATCCGAAGGTATGTGTGCTTTTCAAGTGTGCCGTTTGCATTCAGTCACCAAGTTTACCTATTATGTTTTAAGGACCAGGACTCAGCGCTGCCTAAATTCTCTTGAGCTGTCATTCTTCAATCATTAGAAGAGGTAGTGCTTGGAAAGGACCTGTCCATCATCGTCAGAAAATAAAATAGGTGGGGGTTATCCATTTTCTTATAACTTTTTGTGAAAATATACATGATTAAGAAAAAAATAGCCAGGTGTGGTGGTGCATGCCTGTACTCTCAGCACTCTTGGGAAACAGGCAGGAAAATTGCTGTGTGTTTGAGGCCAGCCTGGTCTACAAAGCAAGTCC
Organism: Psammomys obesus; assembly: GCF_907164565.1. NCBI lineage: Eukaryota > Metazoa > Chordata > Mammalia > Rodentia > Muridae > Psammomys > Psammomys obesus. The sequence continues at coordinate 14,726,156 of NW_026591086.1, read as the reverse complement.
AGGACAGCCAAGGGTATACAGAGAAACCCTGTCTCAAAAAAACAAAACAATAAAAAACCCAACCAAAACCAGAAAATAAATACAGATATAATAAATATTATATTCTTGGGGGTTAGAGATGCTGGAATGAACAAAATAAAATTTTAAATCCCTGATGTTTGGAGGTCATAGTCCAGTGAGAAGGGATAGGACAGTACACAGTACACGTACACACACACACACACAAAAAAAAAAAAAAAATTGGGGGGAAGGAGAGGAAGCAGTATAGAAGTTTCCAGGATGAATCTAACCATAAAGAAGATACTCAAGAAAAACATCAGCGAAAGCTGACATTGCAGCAAGCACCTGAACAGCGACAGAAGGATCAGCCCTGACCGTGAGGAGGTAGCCCGCTCCACGTATGGTGTGTTCAGTGTCGTTGGGGCGGAAGGAGCAAAGAGGAGCTATGGCAGACCCGGGGAAGGGTCTCCACCAATTCTGAAGAAGTCTGAAAAAGTTGTTTTCGAAGCTATAAGCCTCTGAGTAATTTTCAAAGGCCAAGCGGCATCCACCTGCTCCCAGAAGCAGGTGCCTGCCATTTGGGAGACTTTGTAGCTACAGGAAAAGGGAAGATGAGCTGGCCTCTGATCTTATCCTACTTGTGTTGTACAAGCTGCTAGTGTGGGGCTCGTGGGGCTTGTAGCTTCCACTTGCAAAGTCGAAGCAATAAATGAGATCACCTCATCCACCAACCGCATGGCTGAGGTGCTCAGAACAGATGCAAAAAAAAAAACCTAAGTGTATCATTTCAGTTATCAAGTCGTGCTTATCAGGAAACATAAAAATCACATGGCAACACAAAATCAGGGCAACTGAGTGAGTGAGGACAAACTCATCCCAACTTTCCCAGGGCCTTGAGACCTGCCTTGAGACTAACAGAAGGCCCTGGGAAGGGTATTGACAGAACTGAGAAGGTTTGAGTTTGTGGAGCAGAGATCGGATGTCATTTTGACCATGTTCAGAGTTGAGTAAGAGGAGAGACGGCAAAAAGGGGACAAACTGTAGGAGTCCTGCTTTTGTAGGTGATGGCCTGAGATGTTGTGACTTTGGCTCAGGTTGGTTTGGATGGCAGGGTCAAAGGAGACAGCCATGCTGGTTTCCCTGATGCAATCATGTATGTAGGACAGCCAGGCAGAGAGACTATGCAGGAATCCAATTCAATATGGGTTTCAGGAAACAACAGGTCATTTTTTAGAGTAATAACGTCCACCTCGGTGTGGTGGCAATTTTTTTTTTAATCCCAACACTATGAGGTAGAGGTAGGTGGATCTCTGTGAATTCCAGCCCAGCCTAGTCTACAGGGAGATCTAGGCAAGGCAGGACTGCATAATGACACCTTGACCTAAATAAGAATACTGCAAATTTCATGATTTCCTTGTTTTTAATTGCTGAGTACTATTCCATTGTGTAGATGTACCACAATTTCTGTATCCATTCCTCAGCTGGGCATCTGGATTGTTTCTAGCTTCTGGCTATTACAAATAAAGCTGCTACAAACATGGTTGAGCAAATGTCCTTATTGTGTACTTGAGCTTCTTTTGGATATGTGCCTAGGAGTGGTATAGCTGGATCCTAGTTGTCTGAGAAAGCCCCAGATTGCTTTCCAGAGTGGTTGTACAAGTTTACATTCCCACCAACAGTGGAGGAGAGTTCTCCTTTCTCCACAACCTCTCCAGCATGTGTTGTCACTTGAGTTTTTGATCTTGACCATTCTAATGGGTGTAAGGTGAACTCTCAGGGTTGTTTTGATTTGCATTTCCCTGATGACTAATGATGTTGAGCATTTCTTTAAGTGTTTCTCTGCCATTCGATATTCCTCTATTGAGAATTCTCTGTTTAGCTCTGTTCCCCATTTTTTAATTGGATTACTTGGTTTGTTGCTTTTCAACTTCTTTAGTTCTTTATATATACTGGATATTAGCCCTCTGTCAGATATAGGGTTGGTGAAGATTCTTTCCCAATCTGTAGGCAGTCGCTTTGTTTTGATGACGGTGTTCATTTGCAGGTAAATGGTGGGAACTGGAAAAGATCATCCTGAGTGAGCTATCCCGGAAGCAGAAAGACACACACGGTATATACTCACTCATATAGACATATAATATAGGATAAACCTACTAAAATCTGTACACCTAAAGAAACTAATCAAGAGGGAGGACTGGCTAAAATGCTCAATCCCCATCCCAAAAGGCAAAAAGGATGGACATCAGAACAAGAAAACAGGAAACAAGTTAGGAGCCTCTCACAGAGGGCCTCTGAAAGGCTCTGCCCTGCAGACTATCAAAGCAAATGCTAAGAATATGGCCAACTGTTGGGCAGAGTGCATGGAATCTTATGAAAGAAGTGGGAAATGGTAAGATCTGGAGAGGACAGGAACTCCACAAAGAGAGCAACAGAACCAAAAAATCTGAGCACAGGGGTCTTTCCTGAGACTCATATTCCAACCAAGTACTATGCATGGAGATAACCTAGAAACCCTGCACAGATGTAGCCCATGGCAGTTCAGTGTCCAAGTGGGTTCCATAGTAATGGGAACAGGGACTACCTCTGACATGAACTGATTGGCCTGCTCTTTGATCACCTCACCCTGATGGGGAAGCAGCCTTACCAGGCCACAAAGGAAGACAATGAATGTAGCCACTCCTGATGAGATCTGATAGACTAGGATCAGAAGGAAGGAGAGGAAGACTTCCCCTATCAGTGGACTTGGGGAGGGGCATTCATGGAGAAGGGAGAGGGAAGGTGGGATTAGCAGGGGAGGAGGGAAGGGTACAAAGTGAAAGTGAATAAATTATAATTAATAAAAATTAAAATAAAAAATAAGAATACTGGATAATGGCTAGTTGGATGGTTCATCAGTAAGTTGCCTTCCACAAAAGCTTGGGGACCTAAGTTCAGGTCCTCATCTACATGAAATCCAGGAGTGCCAGCATACATACAAAGCTAGCCCATCACCGTATTGCAGGGATGGAAACAGTAGGGTCTCTGGAGCGTACTGAGCCAATTGTTGAGTTCCAGGTTTGGTGAGAAACTGTCTCAAAAGACAGACTGGAGACCATCTAGGAAGACACAGTCTCTGGCCTCTACAGGCATTTTGCAAATATGCACGTGTATAGTCCATCCCATCTGTGCATACTCAGAACAAACACACACACACACACACACTCACATCCACACAATTATTATTTTTTAAGGAATGTCAGATTACCTGGGAATGGTGGTAACTTGGATGATGTGGTCTTAGCATTTGGGAGGATGAGGAAGGAAGGTTGTTGAACATACAAGGCCAATCTGAGTCACATAATGAGTTCTAGGCCAGCTTGGGCTACAATATGAGACTCTGCCTATAGAAAAAAAAAACAACAAAAAACCTCAAATGAAGGATTTGAGGCACAAATATAGGATGCGAACATACTTTTGACTTTCAGGTAAGCTATAATAGTACAGAGCCAGCATCGTGAAGCACACATGTAATCCAGGAGGCAGGGCAGAAAGGTTAGAGGGGGGTGAATGTTCAAGGGACAGCCTTGCTATATAGCAAAACCCTGCCTCAAAACACAAAACAAAATATTAGTATAATGTTCCAAATAGCTTCTGGGACATAGCTGTACTCTAGGAAAGAGAAGCGTATATAAAATTCAAATTTAATTTGACATCATGTAGTTTTGTTTGCTAAATTGGCAACTTGTGAATGCTGCAGACACAAGCACTAGCTAGCTGGCCTGCCACCGGAGAGCCTTCCCTAGCCAGCCCAAGTCTCTGATGGCCCCAGTCTATATTTCACTAAGACTGTTGTTCTGGAGACTAGAACAGGAGTCCTGACTTTGGGGGGCCAGCGTGGCATGGGACTAAGGGGGTGGGGAGGTGTGTGACATGCGCTGAACTTTTAACCGTGACCCCAGTAGTATTGTTCATGCAGGTGCTGGCAGGCCAGCTGGGCAGGAAGCTGTGCCAGGCTTTTCTCTTCCCCTCATAGGAGTAGAGGGATTCCTCCTCAAACACTGAGGACACAAAAGGAAACCAGCAAGGCTTTTCTTTTCCCTAATGTCATGCCCTGGGGAGCTGAATTGTATTTTCTTTTTAAATGCCAAGTTGGAAAGGTGGCAAGCAGAGCCATTCCAGCCTCCCCTCCTTTGGGATTCTTTGTAAAAATACGGTCCATTGTATCCAGCTTAGAATCTAGCACTCAGTCTGAAAACCAGTAGAGGTCATGTTCTATTGGAAGTGACATTACTGTGAGCACTCTCTGTGCGTGTGTGTGAGTGAGTGAGGGGTATGGGTATGGTCTTTTCCCCACACTGTTTCCTATTCTCCAGTTACAGGTTCAGGGAGAGGTTAAATGATGTACTCAGGCTAAGTGATGTGCTCAGGGCCTGGTTTCAAACCCAGGACAAACTATTACAATGACTAACTTGTCCTTTAGAATCCATCCTTTAGAATTCCTTTAGAAGGCAGAACTCTTCCCTGAGGAAGTAGTCCTGGGAATTTTGCAGATGCCTTCCTTCACTCCTGAGCTGTAGAACTCCCCCACGGGTGTGATAAAAACATCCACTTTTCTGTGTCCTCTTTCGACATCAGATCCTGAAGAGCAAAGCCAAAGCCCCTTTCCACCAAGCATTTCCCTTGATGCTCCACAGCACATAGCACACTCAACAGGTACCCTCTGTTGGAAGCAGCTCAAGGATCCCTTATCTGAAATGCTCGGGGCTTCAGAGCTAAGAAAAATGACTTGGTATATTTGAATATATGTAGTAAGACAGCGTGAGTGCTCTGAAAGTTTTGGATTTGCGTGCAGTTCAGATTCCAGATTAGGGATATTCAGTGTTACTCTTCTTAATTCTCTTTTTCCTTGGATTCTGAAGAGAACAAAAGAAAGAGAGAAAGAAAATAATGAGATAGTTTGGGAGATGGCAGAATGGTCCCATCTTACCTTCTCCCCCAAGCGTCTTGGGGAAGTTGGCCTACTTTAGAGAAGAGTGTGTGTTCCCATGAACTCCCTTCCAGAAGTAGACAGGCACGATTCCCAGGATCCTACTTCCAGGAGAAAGCTTTGAGTCTCACATCACCTCATCTGCACCTCCACCATGGTGGACAAGGACAGACACAGCTGGGATAGAGTCCCAGGGAAGTCTATAAATGGAGATTAGAGCATTTAAACTTTTTCGATCTTTGTGTTCTGCAGATCTTGAGCCCTCCGAGGGGGTTTATGACTAACAGTGATTGCCCTGCCACTGTCAATTCTTCTCACACAGGTTGTTTTTCTTACCAGTCCCATCTGGGGTAACTATGCCGGTGTCCTTGCTGACAGAGTTGAATTTGGTCTGTGTTTCGCTTGCACAAGAACAAAGCCTGCACCGTTGGAACAACTGTCTCGAGGGCACATCCAGAGCTGAGTCTCTCTCTTTATTGAGTCTCATCCCTTTATTGCTTCTGTAGATGTACATATTTCAGTGATGTCAGAGTTTGGAATGGCTCTACCTTGAGGGGAGCAGAGAAATCACCTCTCTCTCTCTCTCTCTCTCTCTCTCTCTCTCTCTTTCTCTTTCTCTCTTTCTTTCTCTCCCTCCCTCTCTCCCTCTCCATTAGCAAGGCCAAGGCAGTTTTATATATATCAGACTGAATATTTATTGACCCCGTGGAATACAAAACCGACTGGATTCTCTTGGGTGTAAGAAATATAACCCTTGACCAACTGCCACCATTTTTTTCTGCCTTCTCTGGCCCAAACCAGCAAAGCAATGCATTTAAAATTCCTCACCCTGGAGGCACTTTTTAGAAAGAGTATTTCATGCAAATACATAGGTTTCTTGGGCTGGACTTGCAATTCAAATAAGAAAAAAAAAATGTCCTTGTTATGTCTGAGTGTGCATTTTTTTGGAAGCCATTCTGCAAACAAGAGCATGGATTGTTCCAGTGTTCTGGAATGGCCATGCCTGGTGTGAGGTTTGTGGGTATGTTTTGTTTTACCTTCCTCCTAAGGGTTTGAAGCTTGGTGGCTGATAAGTTAATAGAGTGCTGTCCTTCCTAGGGAAGTGACCCTAAAAAGTTTAGAGTGTAAAAATAAAGTATTGAAATTCACTGTAAGGGACTATAGTAGTGTGTTGAGTTCTTGTCTTGAAAGCTTTCCTTGCTCAGTAACTGAGCAAGGAAAAAAGACTCTGAAAATTAAGATAAGATTTCTATTTTGTTTACATTTTGAGTTTTGGAGAAGGTTCCATCTTCTTCCCAAGGTTTTGTTTTACATTTTAAACTAGTCTATGGAATTCTCTCTCTCTCTCTCTCTCTCTCTCTCTCTCTCTCTCTCTCTGGGGATGCTGAAGAGACTTCTCACCAAGATTTGCAACTGAGATAGCAAACTGAATGGTGCAAAAGCATGGTAGCACATGCCTTTACTGTCAGTCCTTGGGAGGAAGAGGCAGGCAGATCTCTGTAAGTCTGTGGCCAACATGGTCTACATAGCGAGACCTTGTCTCAAACCAATCCTTGTGGTTTTCAGCTTCTAGGGCTTTCAGGGCACCACTGTTTCCTGAAACTTCTTCCAGCCTGCTTCAGGCAGAGGACGGTGCCTGGGAGGTAACTGACCATGTGGCTTCAAATAGCCTTGTTGGAGAGTGGATTTCAAAAGCCAGCTGAGATCACGGGGGTTCTTGCCGCTCGGAACTCAATCTGCTTCCGCCATATGCTCTCCTGAAAACAGATGAGAGACGATGATTGCAGAACCTTTAGAAATTAATTTTAAAGATGATGTATAACTCATCAGATAAATTTTGAGAAAATGCCATCCAAAGAATAACCAAGAAGGTTAAGACTATTTTGAATATTAAGGCTCCCAAACAGCATATGGGATGTAGGAAGCGGTGTCTAGCCTTGCGTTTCTCTGCTAATGTCAATGACATCAGCATACACATTGCCACCAGCTGCCTGTCCCTTTCTGATTACCACTGAGAGTGAGGAGCATCTCAGATGCTAATGAGCACAAGTCCCACAGTAGGAGAACGACTTTATTAAAAGTAGGCACTTTGGTTCTGTAGGTATGGATGGGGCTGAGACTCCTCTCAGACCCTCTTCTACCTCATCCTAGAGAAAAATAACTGGCCTCACTTTCTGGCTCATCAGCAGAATGGAATCTCTCCTTAGCACCTGGCTGAAGTCTGACTATTTACTGTTTACAACTAGAAAAGGAACTTCTGTGCTGAAACTCCTAAGGGAGGAACAAACAGAATTAATTGCCTGATGTAGAATGGAGCCTGGGTCACCTCGGGGAGTTTGCTGCATAGGTGGTATAGGGGTAGGGTGCAGAAGTACAGAAAGTGCTTTATGAGACTCAAGGCTGCCCTTTGTGAGAATTCAGTGGCTAAATCCACACAGGGCTCAACCAGTGATGCTGCTTCAAGCCAACCCTGGCCCCTCAGTACATAGTCTTCTATTACCAAGATCAATGATGACCCCCAAATGGGTCCTTTTTTCCTTCTCGGAGTCTCCAGACCCAACACCAAGTAGGCAAAGAAAGCTTTCTTCTTGGCCAGAGAAAAGGAGACTGGAATTGAGGTGGTAGGAGAAGGGGGTGATTTTAGATTTGAGGAGAAAGGTTGGTTTTAAGTTCCTCCAAGGGAGAGGGGAGGTAATCTCAGAAGCAAGAAACATTTCTTTGATCCCTGTATGGGCCTGCTCCAGTCTAGGTTGGAAGCAGGCTGGCTGAGCTGTCACAGGTAGGTTTATGGGATTATGCACTGCAGTGGTGAGGTACCGAGTCTGAGGTGAATAATTATGTGGAGTTCCATGCTGGATCCTTCTTAGCAGAGGGAGTGATGTGGCTGGCCAAGATCTTACCCGAAACAACAGATATTCAAAATAACTCTCTGAGAGTTCTTCAGTTTGCCCTTGCGGGTGTCTTTTTCTTGGCCTCACAAACACTCTTTCTTCTTGGAAGCCATTCAGTTTCGAGCCTGCCAGTGGTCCTTGAGGCAGCTCTCTAGGTGGCCATGGCCAGATGGCGTGCTAAGTCTCCTAGGTCCAAGGAGACTGTTTACGGCAAGGCTCTCTACTTCCTTTTGTTCACAATAAACAGATAAATGGGAGGAAATCTTCTAAAACTTTCAAGCACTCTGGAAAAAGGGAGGCAAAGAGGAGGGGGGCACCTCTCCTCAGAGGTTCTAGAAGTATTGTCCTGTCACTCAGAGCACAGCACCTGAGTGGATTCAGCATCAAATGGCACCTGCTCAATAAAAAAAAAAAAAAAAAAAACAAACAAAAACCATCCATAAGTCCCACACAGGGCAAGGATGCTTTGCTCTCATTCATAATACAGCATCCCAACAAATACATGCACACATACATATATACACATATGTACAAACATGTGCATGGGTGTTTTACCTGCATGTGTGTCTGCGAACCAGATGCATGCCTGGTGCCTGTGGGTACCAGAGGGCTGTATCCCTTAGAACTGGAATTGCAGGTGTCTATGAGCTTCCTGGTGTGGGTGCAGGAGATCAAACCCAGATCCTCTGCCAGAGCAGCAAGCTCTCTCAATTGTCCAGACTTCTCTCCCGCTCCCGCCACCATCACATTTTAAGAACCCTCTGATTATATTCAATTGTGTATCTCCCCCCCCCCCCAAAAAAAAAAAAGATGGATTGAAGACTCAACCCTGACTCCTCATGCGTGACTTTAGTTGGAAATGGGATTATTACATCTTAAGTCAGTTACAAAAAGACCATGATCTAGTAAGGCACACCCCGACTCCAGTCTGACTGCTGTCTAGACAGGAAAGCTATGCGTATATGGAGATATGCTGAGAAAATGCCCAGTGATGGCAAGGGTAGAGCCAAAGGAAGGCAAGGATTGCTGGCAGAAAACAGAGCAGGAAGAGACAAGGAGGCATCTTCCTGGAGCCTTCTGAAGGAGCGTGTTCTGCCAATTTCAGAGCTCCGGCCCGTGTGAGCAGAATGGGCTCCTGTTGTCTGAAGCCACCCAGCTAGAGGCACTCTGTTACAACTACCCTTGGAAACTGATGCACCAGCTGATGGCCCATCCAGCAGGATTGTAATTGCATTTCCTGGAGAAACATATCTGATCTCACTCAATAGACTGCAAGTTCTGAAGTGTCCCCTGAGCCTATTGCCTAGCACAGGACACAGAGCCTGCCAGTAAATTTTGGTTGAATGAACAAATTTTAGGGCTTCGGATCTTAATGGTATATTAAACACAAACAAAATATAAGAATTAACAAGGGAGTAATTCCTCCCTGTACTGGTGCATGTATTTTAATCGTAGCAATATTCTATAGGCTCATTTTATGATTTGTGTAAATGACCTATTATGGCATAATTTGATACTCGAGTCGCTGATTTTTTTTTTTCTGTGCTGGGCATGAAGGAAATCGGAGTTTTCATCTCCCCAGTGCATGTTAGAGATGGTTGTTTTGCCAGCCAGATGATGAGCCCTGGTCTCCACAGCTTCACAGCTATTCAGCATCTTCTCTAGTTTTTCTACTGGAGCAAGAATGGCTGCTGAGGGAGTCTTCCTGCTGGTGAGATTTACATTATTTGAGATTTAAAGCAAACACTATTTCAAAACTAGCAGCAACTTCAATAATTGACTGAAGAAAATGCCCCGAGGCAGAATCCCGGGTCATCAATTTCACCTACCAGGGCTTAGTCACCAGAAAGCAGCTGGATCATTGCTGTCCCCTCTTAAGAGGCCATGGCCAGGGTCTCTGTGCCCTGAAAGATTTGTGATGATAATCTCACTGGGTGTTTATTCTTCATGGATTCCCTTCTGAATAGCCACTTAAGAGCATGCGTTGTTGAGAGGAATAAATGCAGTGTGTGTGTGTGTGTGTGTGTGTGTGTGTGTGTGTGCGCTCACGCAAATGTGAACTCGCCCAGACCAGCAGAGGTGAAGAAAGCAAAGTGTATTGTGATTAAGGAAGGATCCATAAGACCTCCAATTTCTTTAATACTTTTGACTTTTGTTTTGTAACCTCCTTATTCTATGTATTTAAAAATTCTGGTTTTGTTTGGTGGGTATCATTTCCTTCACATTCAAACGAGATGACTAGTGACATTTCGGTGGGGAGGGTCTTTTTAACCTTGTCAGGCCCATGGCCTTCAGCTTCCCTGGGAATCACACAAGCATGCCTTGTCCCATCTCACTTCAATTCAGTCTAATCAGTAGGAGTGGATTTTGCCAGGCTGAGGGCGTAAGAGTTCAGCATAAAGGTAAGAGCCACGCAGTCCTAGATTGTGACCTTTGTAACATGGAAGTGGACAAGAGTCACTTGTCTCTTGTGGCGTGACGGGATGCCTGCAGTCTGTCCTTCAGGGTGATCTCTGTCAGTCCAATCTAGAGGTTAAACCTCTGAACTTTTGTTTCCTGGCGTCTCTTGGTCACAAACCTTAACCTCTTGTGTGCAGTTCCATGAGCTCGGAAGCCACCCAACCCGACAGGCAGGGCCACTAATTGCTCCTTGACCCGCCTGGCTTTAGACCCTACCTATTAAAATCACCTGAGCAGAGAGCCTCACCTGCACAACTGTCCTGATGCCCTTAATGACATGGGAAGACCCAGCCTTGTGGGAGGGGCCTAGTGGTAGCAGAAATCAGTGTTTGCATGCTTTCATCTCGGAGCAGGGACCAGTGGCTCTCCAGGAGCCTTCTGAGCTTCAGGCACCAGACTGGGACTACGGAGGTGCTGGTCTTGTAGGATGAGTGATTGAGAGTTGCCCCTCCCCTCCCACCTCAGTGAGAGGCAGCTATTGAGGACCTACTATGCCTATTGAGAAATTCAACCTCAAAGACTGGTCTCTCAGCTTCTCAGGTGTGAGTCTGTTACTATTTCAAAGCTTATTCAATACATATTTCATCCCCTTTGGTTCTGTTCTTCTAGAGAACCCCTGACTGAGGCACCGCCCATCTCCGTAGCTCAACCTATTATGTAGACATAAGAAGTTCTTTCCAGGTTGATTGGCTTCTAATGTCCCCAGTATAAACATCTAGTGGGATCCGTTTTTCTGTGGGCTGAACAAGGACCCAGCAACACTGCAAGGGTAGAGCTATGAGCTGCAGTTTTGTGGAGTCGTTGGAGGACAGAAGAGATCTTACTCCCTCTCCAGAACTGAGCCTTGAAAAGGCTAGTCACTATAGAGGCTCGGAATAAAAAACACGTCATGGCCTCCTGGAATATGTCGGTGGTCAGCAATCCAGTAAAGACAAGACTCCAGATCCACTGTGCCTGAGCATAGATAAGAGAGGTGCTGAGTGTGAGCATAAAGGTGCTGTTTTCCCAAAGACCAAGTCCCTTCCCTACTAGTATGTGGGATAAGATTCCAGAATTTCCCATTCCTCTTGAATCATGGTTCCCCTCCTTTAAGGAAAGGGAAGAAAAACTGACAAAGAAGCCACAGTATGCATTCTTATACTTCTTTCAAACACTGGAGTAACAACTCTTCTATGAAACTGAGTATGTGTGTCAGGTGGGAATGCAGATGGGAATGCTGGGCCTCCCATGAAACCGAACCCTTAAGAATCCTTCCCAACGTGAAGGGTTACAGGAAACGGCATTCCATTTCCTTCTCCTGGCCCTCCAGTGCCTTTGGCAGTCCTGCAAGCTCTGTCCTTGACTTTCCTCCCTCTGGTCACCTCGTGTGCAGCCACACCCCAGGCCTCTCTGTGCATGGACCGTAGAGGTTTGCAGCTTCCATTTAAGAATCCTAAAATGGGGAGCAGCTGGGCCTGTGCAGTGATGTTTTCTGCTCAGCCATCATGGCTGCTGGACAGGCAAGGGCTGGCGGCTCTTGACTGTGGACACTGGGAAGCTGTGGGTGGGCTCATCACCTCACTAGGTCAGACAGCTGCCGTCTTCTATGGAGAAAAGATTCACCATGAGCCAGTTTGGCATCTTGTCTCTATTTACTACTCTCAGCGCAAATGTTCCCTCTCTCTGTGACACCCCAGACCATACCTCCCCAGAACTGTCTGAGGGACACTGCCTCAGGTGAAGTTGTTTTGATCTATGTGCTCCTACAAAGACAGGCAAGATAATTTTTTTTTTCCCAGCCCAATGAGATGGGCGAACGAGTTTATTCAGAGCTGGGAAGAGGAAGCTTTGGAAGGATTCCGAGATGGAAAAGCCACATTAATGGGCATCGGATGAGGGCTGTGTGCTGGGGAAATCCAGGAGTGAGACGACAAGGCATTTGCAGCAGTGTGGCGGGTGTCGTGTGGTGTGCGCATGCGTACGTGTGTTCAGGAACATGGAGACCTACCGTCTGACTGTGGGGTGGGAAGTAGGTAGGGAAAGGAGAAGAGCTTAGGGCCAGCCTGCGGTGTCCACACTGCATACATGGGAGGAAAGGCCGTAGCGACCGGGGTGTCTGAGGACAGCGAGCTGATCAACAGTTCTTTTGGAAGACTAAGTCTGCCACAGTGGGCAGGGGAATAAAAAGGTGGGAGAGGGGAAGACCAGCCAGGATGAAAATGAGAATGAAAGATGAAGATCCTGAAGACGGTGGAGGAGATGAGGATAATGTGTTGTTTGCTAGTGATATCCCCTCTCCCGAGCTTTGTTGTGTGGCCTCAAGTCCCTGCATCCTACGGGGAGGTGAGAGTGATGTTTTCACCATTGTGCTGGTCATATATGACAAAAGCGGAGGAGAAAGAAATGAGAGATAGGAAAGCAAGAAGGGTTGTCCAACTTATTACCCTCTACCTGGGGAAACAGCGGCTGATGTCAATGAAAACAGCGCCCAGAAGAGCAGTTCTTTGGAATAAGGTAGTCCACTGGGTAAGCCACCAGCGCCGCTGCTCTGCACTGCTCTAGTCCCGCTTCTGTGTTTAATCACATCTGCAAAAGCTCTTTTTCCACACAAGGTGACACTGGCAGGCTTTAGAAATTCGGGAGAGACATCATTTTAGGGGCCACTACCCAACCTCCTGTATTTCCTGCCTCTGTCCACCCCCATTGGAGGAAGGCTGCTATACCGGTGTCCAGAGCCACACCCAAACAGGGCACATCCTCAGCGCTTGTTTATGAAACAGGTAAATAAATCAATGTGGCAAAAGGTATTTCACTCCCAAAAGTGTTTTTCCTGATGTGGCCATAATTTAATAGCAGTGCTCTCTTCCCACTTCTATAACAATAAAAGCTATGACTATCATCTTACATAAATGAAAACATGATTTAATGAAATGGTGCTTTATGAGCTTTAGGCACATAAGACATTTGAATTATCTTGTTTAAATTAAATGGCTCTTTTGTGTTCAGAAGTGAGCGTCACTAAGTGTGTCTATCTTGCTAATACAGCAGCAGTGTCATATTCTAAATTACACAAGTTAATCACACATAACTAGAATTTTAAGCTGAAGTATTGTTAAGGTGTAAGTGACCTTTATAACTCAGGAATATTTTCACATATGTTATAACAGGGAAAATTGTGGGGAACTCTTGTTTTTAATGAGTTAAAGAAAATCTTAAATAGACAACGCTGCCTTTAACCAGTCCTTTGCCATGCCCACATTATGTGACCTTGGGCGAGAGGTTTAGGCGTCCTCAGAGGCACTGTTCCCATGTGTTCTTCTGTTGCACTGTACTGAGCAACTTTCCCTAGAGGCATCCTAGCATCAGTTGCTCTGTCCTGATGATTAGGGAGAAGGAGTTAAGTTGAGCCCTTCTTGGAATGGACAATCTCCTCTGGGCATCTGGGTTTTAAGCAGGGTCTGCCGTCCACAGGCTGTGTGTGGCTGTGTGTGGTTGGGGGGGCAGTTGCACAAACCCTATTCAAAGAGAGACATAAAGGAGAAGGGTACACCATGAAGAGCAGGTTCTCTTCAAAGAGAAACAGGTGCTATATTAGTTAAGGTTCTCTAAAGGAACAGAACTGGTAAAACACACACACATACACGTGTGTGTTAATATATAATAAATAATACATATAGTAAATATGTATAAATTTATTTTATTTTTGGTAGATGCTCAATACTTAGGAAATAGATAAATAAATCAATGTAGCAAACTGTATTTTATTCCCCAAAGTATTTTTCCTGATGTGGCCACAATTTAATAAAACTTCACCTTCCCACTTCTATAACAATAAAAGCTATGACTATCATATAAGATATAAATAAATATATATGCCACATATAAAAATATGAGTTAAAAATATATAATGAGTAATATATGCATATTTTAATTAGTTATTCACTTTACATCTTAACTGTAGCCCTCTCCCTCCCTCTCTGCTCTCCTCCTGGTCCCTCATCTCTGTCCCTCCCTCATCCCCCTACCCCCCTATCCCTTCCCCTCAGAAAAGGGGAGACCTCCCCCAAACCTGCCCCAGCACAACCAGTCACATCAGGACTATGTATTCCCTCTTTCACAGTGTCCTGACAAAGCAGCCACACCATGGTGAAGTGATTGAAAGGCATGCAACAGAAACCAAGTCAGAGGCAGCCCCCATTTTCTTTCTGGGGAACCCACATGGAGGCTAAGCTGCTTTTGGGGTATATATATGGACAGGGTCTAAGTCTAGTTCATGCCTGGTTCTTGGTTGGTGCTTCAGTCTCCCACAGTCCCCTCTGGGCCCAGGTGAGTTGGGACTGTTGGTCGTCTTGCAGAGATCATGTTCCCTCCGGGTTGTTCTATCCCCCCCCCCCCACACTGTTCTACAAGGCTCCCTAATGTTTGGCGGTAAGTCATGGTTTCTCTTTTGAGCCAGTCCGTTACCGGGCAAAGCTGCTCAGAGGACAGCCATGCAAGGCTCCCTTCTGCACACACAGTAGAGCGTCATTAATAGTGTCAGGTTGGCTCTCACCATTGGGGTGGGTCTCAGTTTGGGCCAGGCATCCCTTGATCCCTTAATTCCTACATATCCTGAAGGCAGCATAAATTCCAGATGGGAGTTTTTGTTGCTGTTCCCCTCTCTCCACCAGGAGTCCTCTCTGGTTAGAGGGTGGCCTCTCCAGTCTCCATGACCCCCACCCACCCAGGATTACAATGCGATTCATAACAGTAGCAAACTTACAGTTATAAAATAGCAACCCGAATATTTCTATTTTGGGGGCTCACCAGAGCTTGAGGAAGGTTGAGACCCACTGGTCTAAACTGTCCCTTTCCGTCAGCCTTAGCTGATAACTCTAGCCTGACTGCCTCACGACAGTCAAGACCCAGGACTGGTACTAGACCAGGATAGGCCATAGCAGAACTGCCAGTCTCACCTCCCATGACAAATGTCTCAGACCAAAAGGTGGCTCAGGGGTCCCCTTCTGGAGGAGCCGGTTCTATTTCTACACTGTCATTTCCACCCCATCAGCTCTCCGCTGATTGACCCAGCTGAGCTGTAGTGATGCAGAGATGGTATCCTTGGAGAGGGCCACCAGGGCCTTGGCATGGGAGGCAAACACACTCAGGGGGCTTCCGTGACTACATGCTTTGAGAAAAACACAGGGTCAAGAATTCTAATGTTACAGAATCAGAATCTGTGCAATTAGACTGTTTACGGCTCTGTAGTGTACACATATGTTAAGACGTGTGTGTGTGTGTGTGTGTGTGTGTGTGTGTGTGTGTGTACACATATGGAAGCCCGAGGCTGACACTAGGAATCTTCCTTATTCACTCTCCGCCTTACTCACTGAGGCAAGGCTCTCAGTTAAGCCCAGAGCTTGCAGACAGTGCTAGACTAGCTAGCCAGCTTGCCCTGGGATCACCTTTCTCCACTTTCCTAATGCTAGAATTAGAGTGAGTGGCCATGTCCACCCAGCATTTACATGGGACTGGGGATTCAAGCTTGAGTGTGTAGCCAAGCTTGACCCAACCAGCCATCCATCCCCCTAGCTCCTAGGATGTCTTCCTTTTCCTTCTTGATAGCAATTACCTACACTCTCTGCCCAGATAGTGTCCTTGTCCTCCCGCTGGCTTTCCTGCCACACCCATTGTTCCTTTCATGGCAATGGAAGGGGTTCCTTAGATGTCAGACAAGGAGTTTTTCAAATGGAAGATTTCTTTTCTTCCCTCCCTGGTGACACTCCTGTACCTGAGGAATAAACAGTTTGTGTGTTCTGGATCTCCTGATGGGACAAGACTTTACGCTGTAGCTTTGAAGGCAGTAGGTGTGGACATAGAAAAATTCAGAGCAGGAAGGGAAGATGAAATTGGATATAGGTGTGGCTGTATAATCCACTGCTTTTCATCTCTTACTGTCTCCTACTGACAGGCCTCTCTGTAGAGATGGCTCCTGACACAGCTCTAACCCATTACTGTGCCCTTTGCCCTGACATGGCTGTTGGGTCAGTACTGGGTATGAGACCTACAGTCAATCACTCTGCTGTGGGATTAATTCAAAGATTAGGGAAGAAAAGTCTTCTTTTTCTGTTGAATTTGTGAAGCAGGAAATTTCTGTTAGGCCATGCTGTGTTCCATGCGGACAAAGGAAGCAGAGCCAGAACATGATGAATAAAGACAAGAAGAAATGGATGCAGGCTGAGGGTACCAGCTACTGTTCCAGTTCTCCGGCATCGCTGCTTCAGTTACAGGAGCGTTCACAGTGTCTCTCAAAATGGGAGCTGGTTATGCTCCTCTTTTCAGCGAGAGACTGATAGATTCTGACACACACAGCCAAAAATACCCTGCCTACTGCCCTTTCTCATGGCAGTTTAATTTGTTAAGGAAGAGGAGGCATCCCTCTAAGGAGTTTAGGAAATAAATAACAAAAGGGCTCTTAAGAAGACTCCTGTAGGCAACAGAGGAGGCCTCCTGCCACAACGATTTTGATTGCAAAAGTGGGAGGGAATTATGACCTTGTTTTTATTCCTTTTGTTTTGTTTCTTTTGAAACAGAGCCTCACTCTGTAGTTCAGGTTGAGCCTTTGCTCAATCCTCCAGCTTCAGTCAGCTGAGTGTTGGGACTACAGGTCTGAGCCACCACACCTTAGCATGAGCTCATTTTTCTTTTGTTAATGTAAACACTTGACTTTATTATTAATTTTTATAATTTATTTACTTTATATCTGGATCGTAGTTCCCTCCTTCATCTCCTCCTGGTCCCACCATCCTCCTCATTCTCCCACTATCCCCCTCCACTAGTCCACAGAAAAGGGGAGCCCTCCTCCCTTACCATCTGACTCCCGGCTATCAAGTCTCATTAGGACTGTCTGCATCCTCTTCTTCTGTGGCCTGGTAAGGTCACCTAGCCAGAAGGAAATGATCAAAGAGCAGGCAACAGAGGTCCATGTGAGAGACAGCCCCTGATCCCCTTACTAGGGATCCAACAGAGAGACTGAGCTGCCTATGGGCAGCAGGGGTTCTAGGTCCTCTTCATGCATGGTTCTTGGCTGGTACCTCAGCCTCTGCAGTCTTCCCTGGATCCAGATTTGTTGGCATTGTTGGTCTCCTTGTGGAACTCCTGTCCCTTCCAGGTCCTTCTATCCCCCTATTCTTCCACAACACTCCCTGAGCTCTGCCCAAAGTTTGGCTGTGAGTCTCATCATCTTTGATTCCCCTGCTAGGTGGAGTCTTTCAAAGGACATCTATGTAGGCTCCCATCCTATTCTCTCTCTTCAACTGCTTCAGATATTTATTCTATTTGCCTTTCTGAATGAGAATTAAGCATCCTCTCTAAGGTCCTCCTTCTTATTCAGCTTCTTTAGGTCTGTGGATTGTAGTATGGTTATCCTGCATTATATGGCTAATATCTGCTTATAAGTGAGTATATACTGTGCATGTCTTTCTGCTTCTGAGTTACCTCACTCAGGATGATCTTTTCTAGTTCCATCCATTTGCCTGCAAATTTCATGATTTCCTTGTTTTTAATAGCTGAGTAGTATTCCATTGCGTAAATGTACCACAATTTCTCTATCCATTCTTTGGTTGAGGAACATGTAAGTTGTTTCCAGGTTCTGGCTATTACAAATAAAGCTGCTATGAACATAGTTGAACAAATGTCCTTGTTGTATGGTGGAGCATCTTTTGGGTATATGCCTACGAATGGTATAGCTGAGTCCTGAGGTAGTGCTGTTCCCAGTTTTCTGAGAAAGTGCCAGATTGATTTCCAAAGTGATTGTACAAGGCTACATTCCCACCAACAATGGAGGAGGGTTCCCCTTTCTCTACATCCGCACCAGAATGTGCTGTCACTTGAGTTTTTGATCTTAGCCATTCTGATGGGTGTAAGGTGAAATCTCAGGGTCGTTTTGATTTGCATTTCCCTGATGATGAAGGATGTTGAAAATTTCTTTACGTGTTTTTCTGTCATTTGATATTCCTCTACAGAGAATTCTCTGTTTAGCTCTGTACCCCATTTTTAAATGAGCTTTTTCATTTATTGGTGTCTAATGTCTTCAGTTCTTTATGTATTTTGGATATTAGCCCTCTGTCAGATGTAGGACTGGTGAGGATCTTTTCCCATTCTGAAGACTGCCGCTTTGTCCTATTGATGGTCACCTTTACCTTACAGAAGATTTTCAGTTTCATGAGGTCCTGTTTACTAATTGTTGATCTTAAAGCCTGTGGTGTTGGGGCTCTGTTCAGGAAATTGTCTTCTGTGCCAATGCGTTCAAAGCTCTTCCCCATTTTCTCTTCTATTAGATTTATTGTATCTGGTTTTAGATCAACTTGGACTTGAGGTTTGTGCAGGGTGATAAATATGAATCTATTTGTATTCTTCTACATGCAGACATTAAGTTAGACCAGCAACATTTGATGAATATGTTATCTTTTTCCCATTGTGTGGTTTTGGCTTCTTTGTCAAAATTAAAGTGTGCCTAAGTATATGAGTTTATTTCTGGGTCTTTAGTTCAGTTCCATTGATCAACCTGTCTCTTTTTATGCCAGTACCATTACATTTTTTATTGCTATTGTTTTGGAGTACAGTTTGAAATCAGGGGTGGTAATACATCCAGAAGTTCTTTTATTGTACAGGATTGGCAAAGCTATCTTGCGTTTTTTGTTTTCCTTATGAAAACAGACCTGTTTTATGAAAACAGACCTCTCTCAAGGTCTGTAAAGAATTCTGTTGGAAATTTGATGGGGCTTGCATTGAATCTGTAGAATGCTTTTTGGTAAAATGGCCATTTTCACTATGTTTATCCTACCGAGCCATGATCATAGAAGATCTTTCCATCTTTTGATATCTTGATATCTCAATTTCTTTGATATTTTGATATCTCAATTTCTTTCTTCAAAGACTTGAAGTTCTTGTCATGCAGGTCTTTTACTTGCTTGGTTAGAGTTACACCAAGATAATTTATGTTATTTGTGGCTATTGTGAATGGTCTGTAATTTCTTTCTTTTTATCGTTTGTATACAGGAGGCCTACTGATTTTTTTTTTTTTTTGAGTTAATTTTGTAACCAGCCAGTTTGCTGAAGATGTTTATCTGCTGTAGAAGTTCTCTGGTAGAAATTTTGGAGTTACTTATGTATACTATCATATCTTTATGAATAGCAATATTTGGACTTCTTTCTTTTCAATTTGTATCCGCTCTATCTCCTTTAGTTGTCTTATTGAATTCTAAAAGTCTTTAATTCATTTCTTTCTTTATTCCTTGACCCAGTGGTCATTGAGTATAGAGTTATTCAGTTTCCACAAGTTTGTAGGCTTTCTGTTGTTGGCTTTTTGTATTTTTACAGGCATATCTTTAATCTGCAGTGGTCTGATAAGATACAAGAGACTACTTTTTTTTTTTTTAATCTCTTGAGGCTTACTTTGTGACTGAGTATACAGTCAGTTTTGGTGAAGAGTCGCGACATGCTGAGAAGAATGTATATTTTGTGTTTGGGTGAAGTGTTCTGTAGCTATCTGCTAGGTGCATTTGATTCATGATGTCTGTTAATTTCATTATTTCTGTTTAGTTTCTGTTTCGATGACCTGTCGATTGGTGAAAGTGAGGTGTTGAAGTTCAATATGTGATTCAAGCTTTAGTAATGTTTGTTTTACAAATATGGGTGTCCTTGCACTTGAAGCATAGCTAATTCAGAATTGAGACATCATCTTGGTGGATTATTCCTTTGGGTATGATTTGTCCTCCCCCATCTTTTTTTGATTAATTTTGGTTGAAAGTCTATTTTCTTAGATACTGGAATGACTACTCCAGCTTGTTTCTAGGTTCTGTTTGCTTGGAAAATCTTCTCCAGCCCTTTATTCTGAGGTAGCATTTATCTTTGTTGCTAATATATGTTTCTTGTATGCAGCAGAGTAATGGATCCTGTTTTCACATCCATTCTGTTAGCCTGTGTCTTTTTTATTGGGGAATAGAGTCCATTGATGTTGGGAGATATAAGTGACCAATGATTGTTAATTCCTGTTACTTTGGTGTTGGTGGTGATGGTGTGTATGTGTGTGTGTGCGCGCACACTTCCCTTTTTGTTTTGTTATGTGTAATTACTTATCTTCTGTGTTTTCTTGAGAGTAGTTAGCCCTTTTGGATTGGAGTTTTCATTCTAGTATCTTATGTAGGGCTTGATTTGTAAATAGATATTGCTTAAATTTGGATTTGTCTTGGAATATGTCATTTTCTCCATGTATGGGGATTGAACATTTTGCTACGCATAGTAGTCTGGGCTGACATCTGTGGTCTCTTAGGGTCTGCAAGACATCTGCCCAGGTCCTTCTAGCTTTTAGAGTCTCTGATGAGAAGTCAGGTGTAATTCTGCTAGGTCTGTCTTCGTATATTACTTGGCCTTTTTTCCTTGCAGTTTTTAATATTCTTTCTTTGTTCTGTACATTTAGTGTTTTAATTATTATACAGCTGGAGGATTCTTTTGTCCAATCTATTTGGTCTTCCATTGGCTTCTTGTATGTTTACAGGCATATCTTTCTTTAGGTTGGGGACATTTTCTTCTATGATTTTTGTTGAAAATCTTTTCTGGTCCTTGGAACTGGGAATCTTCTCCTTCTACTCCCATTATTCTTAGGTTTGGTCTTCTTATTGTTTCCCAGATTTCTTGGATGTTTTGTGTCAGGAAACATCCAAGTATTAGATTTAATATTTCTTTGACTGATGTATCAATTTCTTCAATCGTATGTATCTTCTACACCTGAGATTCTCTCTTCTATCTCTTGTATTCTGTTGGTGATGCTTGTGTTTGTGGTTCCTGTTTTCTTCTCTAGGTTTTTCACCTCCAGGATTCCCTCAGTTTGTGTTTCATTTATTTTATTTCCATTTTCAGGTCTTGAACAGTTTTATTAATTTTCTTCACCTGTTTGGTTTTTTTATCTCTGTATTTCTTTAAGAATTTTATTCATTTCTTCTTTAAAGGCCTCTATATTCTTTTTAAGATTGAATCTAAGGTCATCTTCTTCTGCTTTGACTGTGTTATGCTCTCCAGGGCTTGCTGCAGTAGTATAGCTGTGCTCTCGTGTTGTCATATTGCCCTGACCCTTGTTGATTGTGTTCTTATGCTAGCCTTTAGCCATTCTGGCTGTCTGTGGTGCTGGCTAGCCACCTGGATGTTTCTGGTGCTTGCAGAACTCCTGGATGTCCCTGGGGCCAGCAGGTCTCATCTGTGGCCTGTACAATGGAGCTCAGGGGACAGAGTGAAGCTCTTGGCTGCTGACTGTGTCCCAGAGGGACCTGGTGGGCAGGCGATTTGGGAGGGAGGAGTCTAACCTGGATGTTCCCAAAGCTGGTAAAACTCCTCTGGTTGGCAAGCAAAGCAGTGGTCTGGGTTTGGAGCTTATGGGACAGAGTGCAGCTCACCAGTGCTGTCTGTGTCAAAGAGGGCACTCTTCGATTTCTAAGCCTATTATGACAAATGACTACGGGCAGAATGGCACAAAGCAATGACAACTTACTCTTGTATTTCATGAGGCTAGACATCCAAAATTAAGATGACCTCCCTGTAAAGGCCACGAAGATGTTTTTGTCTGTGTCCTTCCTGGCTTCTCTTAGGTGAAGACCATCTTTATCAATCTTTGAGTTCCATCTGTACCCTCAGGTATGTTTCCCTAGCCCATGTGCCCATGTGTCTGTTGTCCTCCCCCCTTTTATAAAAACACCAATCACCTTGGATTTAGGGCCCACCATGACCCACTATGGCTTTTTTTTTAACTAGTTATATTTGCCAAGACCCTTATTCCAAGTAAAGTCCATACTCTGAGATTCTGAGGAGCCATACAGGGGTAAGGCACTACCCAACCAGGGTAATGGGAAGGAGCAATGAAAGAGTGAAAAGGCAACGTGTTGGGAAGCCTTGACATTCTGGGGATTAGCAGACAAGTAAGAAGAGAGATGTTAGAAGGAGCAATGTGAAGGACAGACTAACCAAGGGGGCCGAGGAGGGACAAAGCCCTCACCTTTACCTGCTATGAAGGCAGAAATTGAAAGATCACTGCATACATGCATCAAATCATCCCGCTAACCTCAGCAAGTGACTACTTTGCTGAGGTGGTGACATGTGTCTGTATGTCCAGGACATGAAGGGGAAAGTCCAGAACATAAATCCTTTAGCCCCACAGTTGGACATTCTCAGGCACAGGAGGATGCTGCTTCACCCTCCCCAACAACAGCAACTGGGGTGAGCGTGGGAAGATGGCAGGACTAAGGCTTTTAATGGGTTGGGGAGTGATTGAGCAGGAAATGTTCAAGGGAGACAGGTGTGGCTCCAACTGTGACTGATATTTTCTTCCCCTCATGATTTTGCCACATCTGGAAGTTCTTAGTATGTAGACTTGCGATTTTAGTCCAAAGCACAGTTTCCAGGATATATCTGCTCAGTAGTTAGCCACCTGGCATCGTGGAACAACCAAATTATTGGAGATTAAAGTGTCCCTCAAACTCCATGAAAGGCCCTCTGACCCTCCTTATCTGGCAAGGCATTCTAGGACACGCTATTTAAATGAACCCAATTTCAAAAGCGCACCTATCTCTACTGAATGCGATAGCTATCTTGCTCTGCCTTCAGAGCACTTATCTTCAAAGCATTCAGCACAAGGCATAAGCCTTGATTTTTTTTTTTTTTATTCCTCAAAAAGAAATCATCAGGAAATCTGGCTCCTCGCAGACCTTTGGCTGTGTGATTTCATTATTCATGGCTGGCATACCTCTTCTGGCTTTTGATCTGTAGTTTACAGGATGTGTGCATAAGGAGGCACTCTTTTCCATGAACTGATCTCTTTAGCCTCCCAGCCTGGAATAACTTTCCATTTATTCCTCAGATAAAGCATCGATGCTGTGAGCAGGCATTTATTAAATCTATCATAACACAAGTGCAGCCCCAGACTCCTCCTACCCCCGATAAACAAGGAGATTCCCAGCAGCACTCAGGTAAGTGTTGCTGCTGAGCGTGGAAGAGGGGCTGTGGAATTTTCCAGAACCATCAGCACTGGAGACAGAATTCTTCTGAGGCCAATTTTCAGATGCTATCAGCAGTATCTCATCCTATTCTTAACTTGCTGACGTAGTTAAATAACTGAGCTCAGTCTTCCATCATGAATGAGTGCTTTAAAATATTCACCAAGGAAACCATTCAGCAGACATTCTTCAGCGGCCTTCTCTCTCCTGATAAAGACCGGTATCATGAGCTTGGCTGTGGAGGATCTGCCTTCCTCTCCAGCTTGCATTGCTTCAGGTTCCCTGACCCCGCTGCTTTCATTCCTCAGCTGTAATGATGCTCTTTCTCTGAGCTCCATATTCTAAATTCTCCATCACTAGCTTACATCCTACTCAGCCTTCTCATCGCATCAATGACCCCTTTCTCTTCATGTGCTACATCCTTCTCCCCTGCTACCCGCTCCCAAGCCCCACGCTAGGACAGGGTCCTTTTGTGCTTGCAGACGTCTGTTAGGCTTTGGTTATAAAATGTTCCTAAAGGGTCATGTGTTGAAGCCCTGGTCCCCGCCTGGTGGCACTCTTGAGAGGGGATTGGGTCACCAGGGATACTCTAGGTAGCTGGAGGCAGTTGGACACTGAGGGCCATGGCTTTCAAGGACACTTTTTCTCTCACCGCCTCTGTTTTCTGGACTCTGTGGAGAGGTCCTCTGCTCTACCATGCATTCCCTGCCCCGTAGTTCATCCCTGCTTCACACCCATAGCTGTGCAACTAAGCAACAATGGACTGAAATCAAGATCCAAAATGACCCTTTTTCTCCTTGAAGTTGACCCTCTCAGCTATTCCATTACAGCACTGGGAAAATGATGAACATCTGCCAAGTCAAGACAGGCTAGCTGTGTGACCACAACCAGTACCACTAATATCTCAAGGTGGAGGAATCAGGAGCCACTGCACATGCCTTTTAGGGTTCATTGCCAAGTCCATAAACTACCTTTTCCCTGGGTACTTGTATGCATGTGAGTTCATGTACATGTGTGTGAGCATTACAGTCTTGATGGCATAGTTCTTTATTTGATAGAGGCATACACCCTTATTTCTGGAGGGCAAATGATCCTGAGAACAGAAAGGCTGTGTCTATTCCGCCTTTGAGCCCCCAGCTGAGCTTGGTTATGTACTTAAAGGAGATACTCAATAAAGCGTATTGAGCTAATTTATTACGTTATGCAAATCATTTTAAAGAATTTTTGTATGTATTTCTGAGAAACATGGCAATCTTTATCTCATACCAAAAGCATTTGTAGAAAACATAATTTCCAATTCTGCTGCTAGTGATGTAATTGCAAAGACAATTATCTCAATCTATGTAAGAGTATGATGCTTCTGACCCCATGAGGATGATTGCACTCAGTTCAGCTCGGCAAGTATTAACTAAGTACCTGTGACGTCCAAGGCCCCTAATGTGTCAACACAGAACTCCTTTTCAGTAGAATAATTTAAGTTTGAAAAATAAAAAATAAAAAACCCGTTTAACAAGTTTAGACTCTTAAGTCTGACACTGTCAGTAACCAAGCAATGTTTTCATTGTTATACCGCAGCATGCATTCAGGCATGCATGCATTCATTCCTCACAAGCTCACTGGACTTTCATCAGGTAGAGTTAGGATGGCTCTGTATGATGAAATGCTTTCGAAGGAGCAATGTTAAAGATGAGACTATGACGGTCCTTTCTCACGTGGGAGGAGCTCAGTGGGTCAAGAACCTGACCAACCTCAGGTGACTTGGGTTTAGTGACCCACCTCTGTTTTTTCATGGCAACAGCAACATGCATTGAGCAGCTTGCTCACTCATGGCCCTGCATCTCCGCTTACTGTCTGTTCGGTGAGGACGTTAGACCGGATAATGTTAAAGTAGTATTTGGTATTAGAGACTTATTGTTCCAGACCGTCCTCCCCAATGCCTGGAGATGCTTGCGTCACCCTTCTTGTAGGGCAAGTGTGGGGGCAGTTGTCCCCTCTCAATACCTGGGGCTAAAGTCCTACTACAGAGCCCTTGCTACTTCCGTCACTTTTAAAGTCAAGCCCACTCCTCTGGATCTAAAGTACGCTTGCATTTCCAACTGAACCCGTGGCTTGGGACTTGACAGCATGTGACTGCACAGGCTGGGAATTCCTTCAGCAGAGAGTGCCCAGCTTCGTAGCAACAAAGGCTCTCAATGTTAGGATTTTTATTTATACGCTAACAGTTTACATGAAGGAATATTTAAATTTAAAAATCTAAATGGCTGTCCATAGAAAACCAGGTAGCCGCAGACACTGAATCCGCTTCCACGGAAGCAGCGATCAGATCACTGAGCTATACTGGAAATCCACTTGGCAATGACTGAAGCCCCAGGCTGTATACCCAGCAAACGCTTGGAAACAGTGCCTCAAAGGGTACAGCTGCAGCCAGCGGAGCTCTCCCTATGCAGCTCTCCCCATTTATAGAAGGACAAACACCTTCCTAGAAGCATTGCTAGCCCACTCCCCTGCCCCCCTCAACCCCTACCCCACCTCTGAAGGCAGACAAAGCAACCGCGAGCATTTGTTTCACTCTCCGCCGTAGAAACAATACAAATGAAGACAACGGTGGGCATGTCCATGGCTGACTTGCCAAAGGTAACTGGAATTCATCCCCTTGGTGGCTCACCAGCTCCAGACATCATCCCTCCCCGCAGGCTGTGGTAGAACGATTTTTCCACCGTAGGAGGGGAGAGTGATGATCCAGTCACTGCAGCCTGCGCCAAAGCCTGCGCCTCTGAGTGATTTTCCTTCCTGAACCTGGCCTCTGGCAGCGCATAAGTCTATAGCTAGCGACAGGCTTCCGGCCGCACAGGCGCAGTGCAGAGGAATGGCACCTTTCAGAAGACTCAGGCTTGGAGTGGCTCCGGGCGGGATGGGATTTGGTTCCTTGCTTTGCCTGCCTGGCATTTAAGACTCTGTTCTTCAGAGAAACGTTGTTTCGCTTCTTGTCCCCAAGGCATACCTGGCACGTTAAGGAAGAAGCTGCTGCTAGAAGCTGCAAAGCCTTTCCAGGTCACCTCGTTTTCAATCACGTTTGGGGGATCTTGACGCCATCTTTACACGTTAAGCAGGATTTACTAAAGCTTAGGTTTTCTCTGATAATACGGTTGCCTCAAAACCACAGCGAACTTCCTGTATCTTGGCTTCCAGTCAACTCCTGCACTCAGCGTGTTAAGTTGGGGCCTTTGGAAAGCAGGACACTGTGAGATTTGGGGGACAGGATGGGCTGAGTAGTCAGTTAGCCACTTTCTGTTACTGTAACAAATTCTCTGAGATAATCAGATTAAAAGGTGGCAAGATTTTGTGACGGTTTGAGTGAAATGCCCTCCGGAGTCTTGGGCCTTTACACAGTAGGTTTCAACTGAAAGGGCTGTTTCTGGGGTTTCAGAGGTATCGTCTTCTTGGAGGAAGACAGGCTAGAGGCGGGCTTGGAGAGTTTAAAGACAGAATCCCACCGTTTCTAGTGCACTCTGTCTGTTTTGTGCGTATGATTCAAAACTGTGAGCCCTCGGCTTCCTGCTCCCGGTGCCACGCTTCCTGCTACGGAACATAAGCCCGAATAAACCCCTCCTTCTATAAGTTGCCTCGGTCGCCTGGTGTTTTATCATTTCCATGGAAAAGGAACTAACATAGTTTTATTTTGGTCCACGGTTTTAGAGATTTCTGCCCATATCACTTGCGCACATCGGCTTTGGGACTGAAGCACTGCCAGGTCACAATGGGAGTGTGCAGTGAAGAAGGCAGAGAGAGGCAGGTAGGAGGAGCCAGGGTCTCCGCACCTCCTTCAAGAGCCCACCTCCAATCCTAACTTCCTTCCAGGAAAGCCCCACTTCTAAAAAGTCTACCGCCTGTCATAGATATCACAGGCTGGGAAACAAACTCCCACCACCACGTGGCTTCGAGGAGCATTCAAAAAACACAGGCTAGCAGGGCATAGTATTACGAAAGATAAAAAGGAGAGAAAGCGTGTGAAGGGGAAAGTCTTTAGTCTGTGCTGTAGCTCTCATGTCTGCAAAGAGGAAAAAATGAGCAAGGAATGGGGTTGGGGAAGGCAAGCCTCACCCTGATACAAACCTGACAGTATTTACCAACTCCTGCAGACCTTCAGGCCGAGATGGCTCATTAGCAGGGCAGGTAAGCAGAGCTCTACCTGCCCGGATGTAGCCAGGCCCTTGCCGAACTCACTGTTTACCAAAGTCTCAGGAAGAATGTGGTCTCAGCTTCAAAACAGAATGAACCACACACCTCACAGATTCCCTCCACTTACTCTGGCGTTGGAGTGGTTGGGTCTGTTAATCTCACTGAGTGAGAAGAACACCACTACCACAGTTTTGGGCCAAATTTGATTTTTATTGGAGTGCACTCGAGAGCTGGCCAGCAATTGCCTCCTAAGTTGGGTTAAAGAGAGCAGCCCTGAGTCCGTTTCTTAGGGCCCTGCAAAGTAGATTTACACAAGACAATGGAGCAGTAAGTAAATACAGAAAAATCTCAAAAAACCAACCAACCAACCAAACAAACAAACCAATAGGCAGTACCATGTGGTTGCCATGCGACTGGGGAGGGTTTGGTGGTTCCCCAAATCAAGTCAAGGTCATGGGTTGGGGGCAGGTCAGGTTCCTGGAAACAGAGATGAAACAGAAAGTTATTTTTAACAATACAGTAGAATGGCTCCTGCATTCAATATGGAGTCGGGTAAGTTCCTCAGGCGTAGGACCTTTTACATGCTCAGCAAGCACTGTATCAACAGCTGCATCCCCAAGACCTATTTTGAGACAGAGTTTAGCTTAGTTGTCTAGGCTGGACTGAAACTTACTCTGTACCCTGGACAGGCCTTGAACTTCCCAGTTATTGGATAGCATAAAGATGTGTGTGTTTGTTTTGTTTGTTTGTTTAGAGACTGGAGATTCTTTTGCTTAGACTGGCCTTGAACTCAGTATGTAACTGAGGGTAACCTTAAAGTTCTTTCCCTCCTGTCTCTACCTCCCCTGTGGTAGAATCAAAAGCATGTGCCATCACATCCAGTTATGCAGAGCTAGGAACCCCACCAGGGGCTCTTATATGTTAGAAGATCACCCTACCATTGGCGTGAAATCTCCAGACCATAGCTCTACAGTTTTTATTGTTGTTTGTTTGTTTTAAGGACAGCATCTCACTATGTATTCCTGGCCTGGAACTCATTGCTTAGAGGAGGCTGACCTCAAACTCATAGAGATCCACTCACCTTTGTCTCCCAAGAGCTCAAATTAAAGTTTTGTGTGCCACCAGCCAAAGCAGCAAATCCATTCTTCAAAGAAGATATTCTTACTGTCATGACCAACGCACTGCTCTTCATCAGTTTAATGGTGGTGCCCTGGGTAGAGAGGCACCTCACACTGGACCTTTTCCCCCAGGCCAGCCTGCTTTGCTGAGGATGAATGCTGAGCAAAGGAGTGTGGGAGTGTGCATTCTAGTGTAGGGAGGCTGACCTCCTGTTAACTCTATACTTCTTTGCTCAAGACTCTATCAGGTCTCTAGACCTTTGAGTCACCTCAGACATTGAACTATCCGTATGTTGGAATCAATGCATAATCTTGGCGTCACACAAAGGAGCGTACAAACAGAGTTGAAAGCAGCTCAGCAAAGCAATTTCTTCCTGCAAAAGGGTGCGCCAGGACACAAACTGGGCCAGGAAGCAGGTGGTTCAGGAAGTTCGCTTGGTTTTTCTTTTAATGCAGATGGTAACTCACTCTTTTCCCTATTGGTTAGGGTCTGACTTCACAGTCTCTCATGATTGGCTAGTTCTAGGAGAATCACCATAAAGCAGTGGTTTTCAAACTATGGATTGCAACCCCTTTGGGGATGTTACATCTCAGGTACCCTCCATAACAAATATTTACATTATGACTCATAACAGTAGCAAAATTACAGTTGTAAAGTACAAGACAAAATCATTTTATGGCTGGGGTCACCAAAACACGAGGAACTGTATTAAGGTCTCAGCATTAGGAAGGTTGAACCACTGCCATAAGCCATAAAGGAAATAAAGGAAAGAGGGAAGGGATGGGCACTCCAGTCCATCAAGTTCCCGGAATGAAGCAAGGCCTTTGTGGAAAAATTAGTCTTATCAGGTAGAGGTTAAAGTATTTGCATGAAAGTTTTACAGAGTGGGAGAGCTTTATGGAATAGTGTCCCTTGGAAGGCAAGCTACCTTTGATAGGAAAAAAAGAAATGTTTTTCCCAACCACAGACTTTATCAGAAAAATCCCTCCTTCCTTGATCTTCTCTGACCCCCACGTTCATCTCTTTACTGTCAGATCTTGCAAAAAGTCGCAAGGAGTGACTCTTACAACACGTTTAACAACTTTCCTCCAGTTTTCCTTATACAGCCTACAAGAGACATGCCACCTGAACAGCGAAGCATGACAAGCAAGGCTCTCAAATAAATCTCGTGTCCACCTTGCAGATGTTACCAACATACGAACCTATAATATCTAGGGCTTCTTAGAGCTTTCCTTTCCTTTTTGGTCCAGGGCCTTGCTGGGTAGTCCTGGCTAGTCTCAAATCAATGATCCTCTCCCTCCTGAATGCATGTCCTTTTAGCAAATGATCCATTACTGCCCTCTGCTCTGCCACCCAGGCACACCCAGTTCTTTACTATCTATGCTGTTCTGTTTACTATAATTAAATGGAAAAGTTTGATGTGAAAAACAAACAAACAAACAAAACCACAGCTCTCACTTCAAAGGGGATGAGATGATTTAAAGGGATGAGGTGATTTATTCTCGGGGCGAATATGAGTGATCATGGCCGAGGACTAGCTTTCCCTAGGTCCCATGTTCCAATGTGAAAGCACTTTCATGGAATTTTTATAGTAACAGAATTAAGAAAGTTATAAATCTACCACACTTTCTGTATCCATTCCTCGGTTGAGGGACATCCAGGTTATTTCCAGATTCTGGCTGTTACAAATAAAGCTGCTATGAACATAGTTGAACAAATGTTCTTGTTGAATGGTGGGGCATCTTTTGGGTATATGCCTAGGAGTGGTATAGCTGGATCTTGAGGTAGCACTATTTCTAATATTCTAAGAAAGCACCAGTTTGATTTCCAAAGTGGTTGTACAAGGTTACATTCCTACCAGCAATGGAGGAAGGTTCCCCTTTTTCCACATCCTCTCAAGCATGTATTGTCACTTTTTCTGATCTTAGCCATTCTGATGTGAGGTGTGAGGTGAAATCTCAGGGTTGTTTTGATTTGCATTTCTCGAATGGCTAAGAATGTTGAGCATTTCTTTAAGTGTTTCTCTGCCATTCAATATTTCTTTGTTGATAATTCCCTGTTTAGCTCTGTACCCATTTTTTAAATTAGATTACTTGGTGTTTAACTTCTTCAGTTCTTTTTATATTCTGGATATTAGCCCTCTGTCAGACATAGTGTTGGTGAAGATGTTTTCCCAGTCTGTAGACCCCTGTTCAAAGGAAGCCCATTGGCTACTTAGTTTCCAAGTGGGTTCCTAGTAAGAGGTACATGGGATGTCTCTGACATGACATATCACCTCCTCCTGGACGGTGCAGCCTTGCCAGGCCACAGAGGAAGAGAATGCTGCCAGCCTTGATGAGACCTGATAGGCTAAGGTCGGATAGAAGGAAAGGAGGTCCTCCCCTATCAGGGGTCTAGGGAAAGGGCATAGGGGGAGAAAAGGGAGGGTGGGTGGGACTGGGAGGAGATGAGGAAGGAGGCTACACTGGGGATACAAAGTGAATAAATTATAATAAATATATAAATAAAATTACATTGAAAAGTTATAAATCAAAGCATTTTTAAAATACATCAGTGGAAACATTAGGCGGGCAGTTACATCAGGCAGAGGAATCTCAGCTCTAGGCCTCTGATGTTATCTGATAGCACTCCACCATTCCAGTGGTGGAGAATTGGGTGTTATTAAGTTAGCACAGTCTAAATGATTTTATCTGTTTATCGGGATGTTAGGTCTGATACAGAGAGGGGCAAGGAATGGCTCTTTATGGAGCTAAAACTGGTCCTAAAGAAATCGTAATTAGGCTATTGGATCTATCGTCATTGAAGGTTATTTTTTTTTTCTCCCCAGTTGATCAGTATCTTAGTTGGGGTTTCTATTGTTGTGATAGAGCACTCTGACCAAATTTCAGCTTACATATCCAGATCACAGTACATCATGATGAAAGGACAGGGCAGGAACTCATGACAGGAACCTGGAGGCAGGAGCTGATGCAGAGGCCATGGAGGGGTGCTGCTTACTGGCTTGCTCCTCATGGCTTGCTCATCTTGCTTCCTTATAGCACCCAGGACCACCAGCCCAGGGGTGATACCACCCTTAGTGAACTGGGCCCTCACATAGTAATCATCAAATAAGAAAATGCACCACATATTTTCCCTCAAGCTAATGATGTGTATGTAGTGGGAGAGTGGGAGGTTGGAGGTGGGAGTGCCATATTTTCTTCAATTGAAGTTCCCTCTTCCCAAATCACTGTAACTGCTGTCAAGTTGACATAAAACTAGCCAGCCCAATCAGCCTATGGAGACATCTTTGTTTTAGGAATTCTTATCTACACTCCTCATGACTACAGAAAGGCTACCACTGCTATAAGCACTGCATTTCATTTAATCATGTCCAAAGACAACAAGTCAGAGTATATAAAAGTGTTACTGTGGGAATTTGGGGGGGCACAACATTGGGCATCATCAGTTGCCAGGGAAATTCAAGATCCCTTTTTAGGCGGCGGTTCTCATCGATAAAAATATTTAAAAGATGACTTGAAAGAAACCGGAGGGCAATTTTACTAGATATATGAGAGAAAAACAAAGGTGAAGGCAAACTGTAAATCTTGGCAGCCGCTAGAAAGAGGGAGATGAAGTAGCAGAAACCCATGCTGTCTGTAGTAAACCCCGCAAGCAGCCACACAGGTGAAGTGTGAGGGTTAAGGGAGCATGTGAGGGAATGGAAAGCATGCCCAGGCTTTAGTCAGTAACTGAAAGAAAAAGGAAAATCACTTCTCCGGGTTGAGAGTTCAGACAATCAGGAAGGCTCTTCAGCTCTGCCTGATGGGAAGTTCGGTAAACATCCACAAGTGTGTAATACTTGGGGTATCTTGGAAAGTCAGGTCTACACCCAAGGCCAGAGGTAGACCTTAGATTTGTTCTTCTTAGCAGGCAAAAGTGCTTTGCCTTAAAGGGCCTCACAAAAAAGCCTAGATTCCTCCATCTTGTAACATGGTCATTTAAATACTAAGGAGGTTCTTCCTTTTCTAGAGTTTCCCAGGAAACAGGAGGTGGGGTTCAACACCAATGGTCTTCAAGCCCTCTGGCATCTGTCTAGCTTCTTATTAAGATAATTCTCATTATGTGTCTCCCTTCGTTGATTAGGGATAATAAATCCTGGAAGTGTATAGCATCTTTTTGTTGTTCTGTTGTAAAGGAACAGGAGCCTCTAGCATTTTCACCCTTTATAGTGGGGAGAGGGGGACTGGAGCCCAGCCAGGCAGCGCTGTTCATCATGGGATCATACCTATTGATCTTAGTCCTTCAACCTCCAACTTGGAAATAGATAAACCATCTGCTTTCCGTTCCTGGGGAGTAGCAGGATATGAATAAATTATGATTCCTCAGCCCAGAGAGTCCTTAAAGTAAAGTACTGTCAGTTCAAGGCTCTCATTTCATTAAAGCCAGAATAGTTTCTATGGCTTATTTGAGAGCACAGCATCTGATGGTTCCTCAGCTTAGGACAAACTGTCACGATGGGAGCAAGCTAAAATGACCTCTCTCTGCCTTCCCACCCCCTCTCCCCAGTGCTGAAGAACCTCCAGGGATCCCAGTTATTTCCAGAAAAACCAGTGAACTGAGTGAACTAGTCCAGGTCTTCTTGGGAAGTGATGTGTTCCAGAAAACTAGAATCCAGAAAAGGTTGGAATGGGAAGGTGCATTACCGTTAGGTGAATCCAGTTACAAGTGTAAAGCCGAGAGAGTAGTTGGGAGCACAGTACCTTATCATCCACAAAACTTTGCCCTTGTGAAGCTACTAGTCACCTTGCTGCCCAAAGTGCTACACTTAGCTTGTTATAACTCTCTCTTCCTTTTTTCTTTTCCCCTTCCCTCCCTTATTCCTCCCTCCTCCTCCTCCTCTCCCCCTCCTAGTCAGGTCTTATAGAGTAGAAGTGGCTCTTCCTATTTTAAATTAAGCAAAAATCTCTTACTTGTGTGCCTGCCATTTAAGGATTTTAGTTAATTCCGAATGTAATCGGTTGACCACAAAAAAATAACCATCACATCTTTCTTTCTCCTCTTTCCCCATCATCTTCTTCCTCTTTCCCCTTATGCTCTTGCCTCCTCCCCCTTCTCTGTGTTACCAGGGAGCCAATCCAGTCCTTGTAAGTGATAGGGAAGAGTTCTCACTATGAAACTACTGCCCAAACTTGGCAATTTTCTTAATTTTAAGAAAATTTTCTTTTGTTTCCTGAAGAGCCTTCTCTGGGAGTGGTAAGGGGTCTTCATTGGTTTTGTTTTCTCTGCCAGCTGAAGAATTAAAAAGCAGAAAAAATCTCAAGCACCACAGGTAGCGGGGGTGGGGGGGGGGAATCTCTAACACCACAACAGGAACAGACAGAATCAGTTGCTGAAGAAAGGTGTTTGTTGGCAGTGAAGAAACACACCCATGCATGAGACACACAGAGAGATACTCAGAAGGGCAGAGGGCAGGGCTCAGGACACCAAAAAAAAAAAAAAAAAAAAAAGCTATTCTCTTCTTGGGTGCCAGGGTGTTTTTAAGTCTCTGCAGAGTTCTGCCCCTAATTGAGGGTTGGCATTGAACCTATTAAGCCAGTCCTTCCTCAAGGGGGCCTGGTGATGGGGGACGGAAGTTTACAAGGACTATCTTTATTGTGTAGCCGTGCCAGTCTTCCTAATTTGTAGTATCTCAGAAGCAGGCCTGATTGTTGGCTGACAGGTCTAAATCAGGGTGTGTTGCGAAAAAAAAAAAAAAAAAAAACAACGCAATCATTGCCACCCTGCACTGAGCTTGTCGTGCAGTGGGTGAGGATGCAAATGCAAGCAGCATTTTCTACCTCTGCCTCCCACTGGTCTTAGCCCTCAAGATTCTCGCTTTCATCTTTCTTCCTCAGGTCTCCTTACTTTACCATCGAGGTTCCACTATTCCACTTTCTGAGATAGTTTCTTGCTTGCTTCCTGATGCTTGAGGTCACTCACAGTCGCCCCCCACTAGCCATCCCCAGTTTCCAGAAGCCAAGCCTATCACTGAAAGATAACTCTCTTAAACTCTAGAGGTTCTGAAATTGACCTGGCTTTTTAAGTGTTCTGGATCTGGCTTAGCCCTTAAATGCAGCAGGGTCAGTTCTTGCACTTCCTGTCAGACTCGAAGGTATGGCCGGTGCTGGTCTAGTCCTCACAGATGGGAATATGGTATGTGCTCTTCACACAGGGACATAGGCTCTGAGCTCTGTGAGTCCTGGGGCCTGGTATGTGAGCACGGATCCGCTGTCTGATTTCCAAGCGCTCATATGGGCTCACAGTGCCATTGCAGCTCGGCCTGGCCTCAGTTCATTAATTCTAAAACTGTTAATCACAATATATTTGTAACTCACATGTCAGCTGGGTGACTTATGGTTTTAGTTTCAAATAACAATTGGCTTCAGACCACAGAACCCAATTATAGACCGTAAACTGTAGGACCTCTTCTCACTCACTATTTTATCTTCAGCAGGTGACTTAACCTCTAGGTTACTTTTCTAGGAAAATAAGCATAACACCTTGACAAATAACGGGGTAGTGGTTCCATGAGCAAGTAGAACCATACGAATAGTGCTGAGCACATAATATCGCCATGGCTTTTGTTCTGTAAGGAGAAACTTTGTAAGTGGAAGGGAGTGCTCAGTGAAACCGTTTGGTGGGTAGAAAGAAAGATATATTGGGAATCAAACTATCAAGGTCATTTCTCTTCTGGGGGCAGGGGGTCGGGGGCAGAAGAAACAAAATGGCAGAAAAGCAAACAGATTTTCATATGACAGTTAGCAGGATGGGGGTCTTTGGGCTGATACAGGTTATCTGAAACTAGGAGCTCTTTCTGGGGTGTGGTTGACATTTGGAGGAGGATTAAGGGGGGTTCCTGGTAAACAGAAACCTGCCTTTACACTTCTGTTTACACAGCCAATGCCCTTCTCCTTAGGACCTTGTCCCCAGCACTGCCATTTGGGGAGGGGGTGGGAGACACTGTTTTGCTCCTAACAGTAAGACTTCTTTACATTTTGTACAGTCTTCAGTCACTCTGGATTTTGCCACAGTAAATTGAGTCAAGCTGCAGGAACTGTCTTATTATCTCGGCCCTCTGGCTCTGTCTTCTCTGCTACACCAAGGTCAACGCCAGCCTGATGTCTTCACTTCTCTAAATACGTGTGACTTACAAAAATTGGTTATTAGAAGGCTTCCTATAGTTTTGGGGCAACGAAGGGGGTTTATTCATCAATTATTACTGTCTTTAGTTAACATAAAAGCAGGTTTCATATGACAGTTTTGAACATGTGTATTGCTTTTCTTTGCTCATAGTCACACCATTACGCTTTCTTGTTTCCACTCTTCAAATAGCCCATTTTCTGCTTTCCTGTCACATGCACTTAAATATACTGTCTATGCATGAGAAAAATCATTCTGTATTTGCCTTTCTTTCTCCTCCCACCGTTATGCTCCTGTGATCTTCCCTCCCACACTCACTAGCCCCCTTCTCTTACCATGTTATATATGTGCATGTGTGTGGGAAAATGTTTATGAGCATATGTGTAGTGTTTGTGTTTCCAAGTCTGGCTTATTTTGCTTAACATAATGATCTCTGGTGAGATTCATTTCCTTCCCTGAACATCAAAGTTTTTTTTTTTTCTTAAGAACTGAGTAAAAAACTCTGTGTTCACTGAGGGGCGTTTGGGTTGATTATACACCTTGGCTGCTGTGAACAGTACTGTAGTAAACATGACTGTGAACATTATTATGTGCTGAATTTTATTTCTGTAGGTATACACATAAGAATGATATATCTGGATCATATGATAGTTCTGCTGCATCTATCTGTCTATGAGAAACCTCAAAAGTGAGGCTGCACCATCTCCATAGTCTCTGTACCAGTTTACATTTGCACATCAGTGTATTCCTTTGCCCTCATGCCCTCACCAACATTTGTTGTTGTTTGATTTCCTGATGATGCCCTTCTAATTGTGATGAGATGGAATCTTAACTTAGCTTTGTTCATATTTCCCTGATAGGTATGCTATGCTGAACATATCTCTCTATATATCTACTTACATCTATCTATCTATCTATCTATCTATCTATCTATCTATCTATCTATC
>NW_026591086.1:14655993-14689425 GCF_907164565.1 Psammomys obesus | reverse complement strand
ATCTATCTATCTATCTATCTATCTATCTATCTATCTATCTATCTATCTATCTACACACACACACACACACACACACACAC
Organism: Psammomys obesus; assembly: GCF_907164565.1. NCBI lineage: Eukaryota > Metazoa > Chordata > Mammalia > Rodentia > Muridae > Psammomys > Psammomys obesus. Next base: position 14,689,345 of record NW_026591086.1, on the reverse strand, counting down.
AGATCTTTTGGCCATTTGTAGTTTTTCTTTTGAGAACTGTCTGTTCTAGTCATTTGTCCACTTACCAAATTGTTACTGTTTGTTATGAGAGCTCTGTAATATGGTTTGAAATCAGGTACTTTTATTCCACCACATTGCTCTTTATCTTTATCTTTGTCTATTTGTAGTCTTTTCTGAATCTATATAAATAGTAGGATTTTTTTTCTTAGATTTTGGGGCTTTCAATTTTTTAGTTCCTTATGGAATCTAGACCTTGATCTGATGTCCAGTGTATAGATTCAATGATTTTCTCCATCTTGTAGGCTATGTCTTCATTCTGTCTTCTTTGCTGAATAAAAGCTTTTAATTCCATGTGATCTCCTATGTTTATACTTAGAATTACGCCCTAAGCTACCTTCTTAAAAGTCTTTTTCTATGCCTGCATCTCACAGCACTTCCATTTAGTGATCTCACATTTCAGGCCTTCCATTAAGGTTGGCCACTTTAAATTGATTTTTGCGTAGGATAGACATGTAGTTTCGGTTTTCTATACATGAATATCCTGTTTTCCTAGCAACAGTGGCTGAAGGTGCTGTCTTTTCTTTAATGTACATTTCTAAAATATCTTTGTAAAAAAGTCAGATGCTGTGTGGGATCATTTCTGGGTCCTTATTTTGTGGCTCTTTGGCTCTGCTTTTATTTCCCTATCATGCTGTTTTTGTTACAGCTCTGTATTATGGCTTGAAATCACTTGTTTTGATTCCAACAGAATTGCTTTTTTTCTGTAGCTTTCTCTATTTGTGATTTCTGTGTGTGTGTTTGTCTATAAAAAGTTTAGGATTTTTTTCTTTATTTCTACGTACAATTTCATGGAATGTGGGTGGGGGTTACACTGGATATATAGATCTCTTTTGGTATGAAAGCCAATTTTACATTGTAACTTTTTCCAGTTGTCTTAGAGTTTTATTGCAATAAAGAGACACCATGACGATGTCAATTTTTATGAAAGAAAATATTTAATTGGGTCCAGCTTACAGTTCAGCAATTTAGCCCATTTTAATCATGGCAGGAAACATGACATCACACAGGTGGCCATGGTGCTGGAGAGAGAGTTGAGAGTTGTACATATTGACCTGCAGACAGCAGAAGGAGACTGTGTACCACACTGGCCATAGCTTGAGCCTATGAGAGCTCAAAGCCCACCTACACAGTGATGTACTTTCTCTAGCAAGGCCACACCTGCCCCAACAAGGCCACACTTCCTAATAGTGCCACTCCTTATGGGCCAAGCATTCACACACATGAGTTTATGGCGGCCATCCCTGTTCAAACCACCAGACCAATACACCAGACCAATACACACGTACAAGAGGGCTTTTCATCTTCTAGAATCTTCACGTTCTTTTTTCAGTGTTATAAATTTTCACTGTGGGCCTTTTCCCTCCTGGTTAAGACTTTTTTCTTACTTTATTACTCAATGGGATTATTTTCTTGATTTCTTTCTGAGTATGTTTTTTAATAGACTATAAGAACTTACTGATTTTATATGCTGAGTTTGTACCCTTCTGCTTTACTAAAACTGTTTATCAGACCAACCAGTTTTCTGGTGCAGGCTTTAGGTTTTTAAGTGTAGCACCATGTCATCTGTAAATATGCATAATTTGACTTCTTTCCAATTTGCTTTGTATTTCTTTTTATTGCCTCATTGCTATAAGACTTCAGAGAGCATAAGAGTGGGCAGATGATACATATGTCTTTTTTTTTTTTTTTTTTATTTTAGAGAAAAAGATCTGGTACCATGTCCTTAGTGTTTGTTACATGAAGCCTGGATCATACTAAGGTGTGCTCATGCTGCTCTTTGTTTCCTCAGTGCTTTTGTCATGAAAGGGTGTTGAGATTTGTCCTAAATCTTTGTGTTTTTTGTTTTTTTGAGACAGGGCTTCTCTGTGTAATCTTGGCTGTCCTAGACTCACTTTGTAGACCAGGCTGGCCTTGAACTCACAGCGATCTGCCTGCCTCTGCCTCCCTGAGTGCTGGGATTAAAGGCGTGAGCCACCACCACATCCAGGTCTTTTTTTTTCTATTGAGGGGATCATGTAATTTTTGTCTCTGAGTCTCCTTACATGCGAGATACATTTATTGATTCCTGTACATTGAACCATCTTTAATGTATGTGATAGAAATTAAGCACTTGTAAGACCAACAAGTGCTCCTAACTGCTGAGCCATCTCTCCAGCCCCTACGTATGGCTGTTTTAATAAATAGTTCTAGCCTAAAATGAACTCAGCTTCCCGCTATCTACAGTGAAAACTCCCATGTATATATGTTGATGATAATTAATTGCAACAATCAGAATTTTTTTCCAGCTCTTTGAGAAAGGATCCCTCTGCATTGCCCTAGCTGACCTGGCTCTTACTATGTCACCCTGGCTGAACTTGAATTTCTAATTCTCCTTTTGCCTCTGCCTCCTCAGACTGGATTCGAAGTGGTCACCATCACTAAGGATTTGTAGTTTTACTCATTTTATTTTACGCATATATGTATGTCTGTGTGTTATGTGCATGCCTCCTGGTGACACTGAGTCAGAAAGGCTCATCAGAGCCCTTGAAACTAAAGTTATGGATGGTTGTAAGCTACCATGTGGGTGCTGGGAATCAAACCCAGGTTCTCTGCAGAAGCAACAAGTACTCTTAACCACAGAGCCATCTCTTCAGAGCCAATCAAAGACTTAAAAATGTATGCAAATAACTAAGTGACGGCAAATGGCTGCTATTGGCTTGTTTTTTACTTATACTTTATAAGGTGTTTTCAAAGTCCTTATCATTCCATTGCAAGGCAGTTTCTCTTTCTGTTTATACCTGGAAGGTTTGCAATGTGTACATGTGGCTCTGCTTCATGTGGCTCTGTGATGCTCCCTAAGGCTCCACAAGAGACAAGGCCACGATCAATTCGTAGACAAGGTCATTGGCAAAGCATGTATTGATTCTGAGCCCCGGGCTGGACACTCCTGACTTGGGGCCACCATGACAAGATATTACGGTTGTCTTGTCTCGGTGAAGACATGTATTGGATTTCTGAAAATTCAGAGAAAGGATAGGCTTGTCTTCCGTTGGGATTATTGGGCAATTTCTCAGCATGTCCACAGCCCAAGAATGGAGGCCCTGATGAATCACACTGGGCATCCACAGCTCATGCAGGAGAAAATCCGAACAAAGAACTCACTACTTCTAAATACACAGCCTTTTCATTTTTAAGAACTAATTCATGGCATACATTTTTTTATAACTGGGTTTTTTATTATTTTAATTTTATTAATTATACTTTATATCCCCCCATTAACCCCTTCCTCATTTCCTCCTAATCCTACCTTCCCTTCCCCTTCTCCACACATGCCCCTCTCCAAGTCCACTGATAGGGGAGGTCTTCCTCTCCTTCCTTCTGATCCTGGTCTATCAGATCTCATCAGGAGTGGCTGCATTATCATCTTCTGTGGCCTGGTAAGGCTGCTCCCCCTCAGGGGCAGGTGATCAAAGAGCAGGCCAATCAGTTTATGTCAGAGACAGTCCCTCTTCCCATTACTTTGGAACCCACTTGGACACTGAACTGCCATGGGCTACATCTGTGCAGGGGTTCTAGGTTATCTCCATACATGGTACTTGGTTGGAGTATGAGTCTCTGGAAAGACCCCTGTGTTCAAATTTTTTGGTTCTGTTGCTCTCCTTGTGGAGCTCCTGACTTCTTTTTATACATCTTCATGGACTCATGTTTCCTTCACTGGACCCCTTATATCTTAGTAAATTGGAGGTCCAGTGACACAAGTAAATGCATTCAGTGGAAGAGCTTCCTTCACAAATTTCACCAGGAGAAGCCACTTATAATTTATTCACACATGCCTGTACATCCAGTTGATATTTCAAAACAACAAATAACAACAGTACCACTAGAGCCACGCAGAGGTAAGTGAGCCAGCTGGCCTAGTGAGGAAGACAAACCAGGATCATCCTATGATGTCATCAAATGGATTTTGCCCTGGCAATAGCTACCTGCGGCTGTGGGTCTGTCTGGTTTAGGGCTTGAACTAAAACTGTGGTTATCTCTCAGAACATTGCCATTATGGTTCCTCACCTCCTGGGGACCCTGCCTTAACTCTGATGGGAAGTCACCAGAAGTCCAGATACTGGACCAGTCATCACCCACACTTTTCAGACTGTCCCAGAGTAGCTATTGAAATGGAACACACTCAGGAGTGTCCTCAAGCATCTAGCTACTGTCAGCTTTTAACACACTGCAGTGTCGCTGTGTTTCTTTTTGGTGCTGCAGAGTAACCTTGGGGCCTTGCAGGAGCTAAACAACCGCCATCTCACCGAACTGGACTCCAGACTCCATGTTTTGTAGAGAAAGAACATATATTTCCTTCTCTCTCTACTGGACTCGTGGCTGAGACCCCTGTAATGAAAGACAGGTTAACAAAAGACCAGGAAACAACGTATTCACTAGAAGTTTGATATGACATAGGAGCTTCCCTAAGGAAACAGGGACTCAACAAAGTGGTTAAACCTAAATGTTTTTTTTTTTTATGGCAGGCTTGATGTGATGTGGAAAGTAAGAGGACAAAATGTATGGCCTAGTAGGAATAAACTAGGAGAGTTAAGCAAGACCCATGTGTCTAAGTTATTCAAGTCTCTTTGTCTTTGGAGATACAGATGTCCTTTTCTTGGGATACAAGAAGGTCACCTCTCCCAGGGGGTTCTTGTGACCTCCTTCACAGGAAGGCTAGAAAATCTTTCCTGGGTCAGCTGACCTGCTTTAGGTAATACAGAGTAGGGAAAGTTGACAGGGACTGTTCGGATTCTGAAGTTTTGTTTATTTCATTTTAATTTTTGGAAATTAAAATATTACATCATTTCCCTCTTTCCTCCCTTCAACCCTTCTCAGGTAACCACCACCACCACCATTATGTGTGCTCTTGAGAGAGCACATTCATGTCGCCTGGCCTCTTTTGCTTTAATTGTTGTAATTGCAGTATGCTCATTCCATATAATGTTTCTTGTATGTATGTAATTCTAGCACTGACATCTTGGCACCGGATAACCAGTTAGGAGGGCTCTCCCCCAGGGAAGACTATTTTCTCACGCTGTCATGATTCCTTAGTTGCCTGTAGTTCATTTCTAGGGTTGGGGCCCTGTGAGATCTCTCCCTTCTGTGTTACTGTGTCTTTTGGCAGCATTCAGGTCTTTTCTAGGCAGCCGTGTTGGTAGAGCTTCATGTGTGCCTAGCAGTTCCCCTGACTTTTGTAGGAGACATTATCGCACAGCAGGCATCCTCTCTCCTATTTATATTTATTTATTTGTGTGTGTGTGTGTGTGTGTGTGTGTGTGTGTGTGTACATATGCACACATGTGCTCACTCATGCCTCATTATGCGGGAGAAGTCAGAAGGTAGCTTGTGCGAGCTGGTTCTTGCCATTGCTATGTAGGTCTCACGAATCCAACTAAGGTCCTCAGGCCTGATGGCAAGTGCCTCTACTAACTGAGTCATCCCGGATCTGAAGTTTTCTTAATTTCCAGCCTAAAACATTATGGGATGGTGTGTCCTGATCCCCATTAGACTAGTCAATTCTCAGGATTCCTCATTAGAACACAAACTCTACAAAGACAGAGACTTTATAGCCATATGAACACCCATGGTTTGATGATTGAATCAACGAGAGCCCTGTCTAAGTAGAAATAAGATTTTTTTTTTAAATTCTGAGATGAATGGTTCTCTTATGGCAAAGTTCATCTCCTCTAATTTCCTTTGGATCAATTTATGTCTCTTGAATTGCATGTCAGTGATGAATATTTAGAGCACTTATACTTCATTTAGCCATTCTTTCCCTAAACAGGCATGCCAATGGAAAAATCCTATCATAAAAGCCCATAAAACAATAAAAGGAAGCATTATAATGGGAGCCTGGGAAAAGGAGATGCCCAAGTCTGTCCCAAGCTGGCCTAATGGAGTACATGGGTGTTCTCTGCTGAGAGGAAGTGCCAGCCACCGTCCTGGTTTGAAATGTGGTGCCTGTGTGCTACCTATTAGAAGAAACTAGTGTCCACCAAAAGTGGGATTCAGGGCTCCTCCGCACTATGTAACACTTGAATGCACCAGAGAAGGAGAAGAATTTCCAATTGCCTTTGCTGCTCAAGACCAAAGCCGCATTTTATAAGACATGTCGGTTTAAACTCAAGAGAGTCTATTTCTGTTCTCTCTCTTTCATTCTTTCTCTTTCCCTCTGCCTTTCTTTCTTTGCTTGCTTCCCTTCCTCTGCCCAATACTAACTGGATATCGGTGACACAGAATGGATGGCAAAAGAGTTGAAGATGAATCAAAGTGGGATTTGGCCCCAGGTCAAAGCCACACAGGGAAATTTCTGCCATGTGCTGAAGAATCAGAGGCCAGATAGAAGCAAGGTAAAATCTTATGGAAGATGTGAGGACTGAGGAAAGTCCCTGGTGCTTCTGAATGAAATGCATTTTATAAATTAGTACCTGCTTATGTTTTTTGAGAGCTCTGAAGCTTATAAAGGCTGTTCCCACATATTTTCTGGTTTATATTTATCTTATAGTAACTCTATGAAGGTAAATTTCTGCTCCCAGCTTTGTTTCTTATTGTTTTTCTGCTTCCAATTAGTCAAGGGTCTCTAGAGAACCAGAACTGAAAGAATGCATCTCTCCCTTCCCCTCTATCTCTATTTCTACATATAATATATTAATATATACAATATATATTAATAAATTATATAACTATATACTAGATCCCCAGTATATATGTGTGTAATAAATCCCCTTATATACATAAAGGGAATTTATTAGAGTGCCTTACAGACTGAGGTCCAGCTAGTCCAACAATGACTCTACTAGTGAAAAGTCCAAGAAGCCAGTAGTTGTTCAGTCCACAAGGATGGGTGTCTCTCAGCTGGTTTTCAGTGTATGCCAGCATCCTGAAGAAGTAGGCTCTAATGCCAGCAAGAGTAAGGGAACCCAGACAAAGAGCAAACGCTTCCCTCTTCCATGTCCTTATATAGGCTTCCGCCAGAAGGTGTAGTGCAGATTAAGGGGGAGGGGTTCTTCCTACTACAGAAGATTTAATTTAGAGAAACCCCTCACAGGAGTACCTAGCCACTTGGGTTTTAGTTAATGCCAGATGCTGTTAAATGGATAGCTTAGAGTAGCCATCACATATTGTTAACCTCCTGACCTTGCAGCCCTGCCCCTCTAGTCTCTAGTTTCCAGTTAGTTTGGCCAATTGGAGGAAAACTGCTGCTTTCTAGGTGTGTATGTGTGCGTAGCCGGGGGGAGGGTGTTTCTCTTCCCATGGAACAAGATAATCTGGACTCCAGGTCTCTACCTCCTCCTTTTTACCTTCTTCCTGAGGGGTAGTATGACTTCCTGTTGTTAAAAACATCTGCTTTGCCTTGGTCCCTTCTGACTGTCAGAGTCTCTATCACCCTAGTGAAGAATCCTTTGTATGAAGGTCGATGTGTGGTGATCTTCTAAGGGGATTTTATTTTACCACTTAGAACCTAAGCAGAGGAAAGGCTTTATTCTTAACATTTTAGAGATAAGGAGACAGTTAAATAACTTGGCCAAGGTCAACCAATGATGAGAGGCAGCGCCTAGGACTGTCTGCTGACTCCAAAGCCAGCCTGTTTTGCACTTCCGAAAAGATAATAGTAATAAAAATGTGTTTCAGTTGTGTGCCACATAGTAGCGGTTTGCTCAGCATGGGATCACATATGCTATGGTGGGCTCATAGATTATATTGGAGCAGAAAGATGTTTATTGCCTAGTGACATCACAGTGTAACTTATTATTCATGTGCCTGTGGTGATGCTGTTGATACATAGCTACCGGCCCATGTGTAATTATAGCACATGCAATTATATTCAGGATTTAGTACCGAATACTGATAACTTAACACAGGGTACTAGTCAATGCAGTTAATACATTATACTTTGTATTACAGTACCCTCCTCCTACTTATTTTTTTTTTCTAGAAAACAACAAACATATCTCATGCTAGTCGCAGCCTTCACAGCTATTTACAGGGTCTCTTGGGCTTAATTTAATTTCAAGTTGTTTTGTTCGTCACAGCTCTAGGAACAGGAAGCTATGCGACATGGCATACCTGTCTGCCTATCTATGGATCATCTACGTGACTGCCTTAAATCCAGCAGTCTATCTGTCATTTATCCTAGAGATGACAGGCTGCTGACACCATCTAGGTTTCTGTAAGCACAGTGTACTCTGTAATCTTTGCATAATAATGAAATCACCTATTGGTACATTTCTCACAGCGTCTCCCTCACTTAGTGACGTGTGACTATGAAGTCTCCTCAAGATTGCTTAGAAGCCATTTGGGGTGGCTTCTTCCCTATGTGTATTTAAATTTGAGGTCACTTTAAGGTTCTGTGATGTGGCTTTCGTTTTGATGGTTCTTGGGAAAAGTTCATGTGTGAGTGAGATGAAGAGAATGTCACACAAGTTTAGACAGATGTCGGCAGGACTGTTGATAAATTTTCTCATCCTGGTAGAATAACAGACTTTTTTTTTATTGGTTTAAAAATATTTTTATGGAATGTGTTTTGGTTGTGTCCTTTCCCCTCCCCCAGCTTCTCCCAGCTCCTCCCCACCTCCCTACACACCCAACTTCAGGTTCTCTCTCCCCTTCTCAAAACAATAACAAAAACAAAAAGACAAAAAATATCAAACCAAATCAAAACCAACCAACTTCCCACCAAAACCACACGCACGGAGTCCATTTTGTCTGGCCAACTTCTCCTAAGTCATGGGGCCTGCCCTGTTGGAGATAACTAATTTTCCCTCCCCCAACAGGTAGTAATTGTGACTAGCTATTGGGTTGAGAGTGGCTTTGTTTCTACTCCCCTTCCTCATGCTGGGATTTGGTCTGGCTTGGACTTGTGCAAGATTTTCTGAATGTTGACAGCCACTGTGACTTCATATGTGCTTCAGCCCTGTAGAACAACAGGTTTTGATATAGTCACATGAATCGTGATTGGTACATGATAAAAAGCAGGCTTCACAGCATGTCATCCCATGATAGAGCACGATATTGCTCTGGTTATCATGCTGATATCACCCAGGAAAAGGACAAAACTGAAAGTCACATTGAAAAGTATTTAGGAGAATTTTTATGGATAAAGGAATAAGATACATTTGTCTAGGTCATTCTATTGGATGCAAGAATTATTTAATTTCTAACTACTAAGTTAATGACTAAATGGTAAACATCACCAAATTGAACATAAATTAAAATACATGTATTTGGCAGCAGGGGGCCAACTATGGACACCTTGTGGAATTTGGTTCTCTCCTTCCATCATATGGGTACCAGAGACCAAACTCAGCTCACTAGTCTTGTCTGCAACTGCTTTTGCTTGCTGAGCCATCTCACTGGCCTGACCAGATCAGCAGACCGAATAATAATATATATCTTAGTATATTTTATATATTAGCATATGTCTTAATATATATATTATATATGAATACATACATATATGTATATATGCAGAGAATCATCAAATCTTACTTCAAGAGTGATCACTTACTCCATCTGTCACCAGACAAATGAATTCTACCTTGAAAGCAGAGGGGAGATGTAGGGCGATTCTTAAGTGTTAGTTCCTTCTTTGCAATAAATAACTACATACAGACATAATCTTATTTCCTTTGACAGTACTCAGTACATGGTACTGAGTGACAAATTAAACCTTTGAAGGGCTGAGTGTCAATGTGGATGTGGTGTGGTCATTTCTGTCCAACATAAAGGCTTTAAGTTAGTGAGCGCACGTCTGTCCATTGTCAGTATAGCTCCATATGACGAATTGCTGCCAGAGAATCCTCCATCCCCCACCTCAAGGTGGCACATCTGGTGCTCCGTTGTGATATTCTTACCAATCAACATATAGGAGGTTGCTTCTTAGATTAAGGTTAGGGCTGGAGGCTCCTTCAGAAAGAAATGCTTCCTAAGTATCATATTTCTTGACAGAAGTTTGTTTATAAAAGCAAAATCTCTCATGTTTTGTCCCAAGATTTCCAAGAGTATTAGCTTTTGGATCAGATGTGAGACCATCAAGAAGAGAGGGCCAACAAGAGATCACAGTAAGCAGGTGGAAGCTAAATTTTCAAAAAATTCCATTGGCTTGAGGAACAAGTTGGTCTTCTTTGTTTAACTCCACCATTGAATATCATCTTTGCCATATTGTCATGTTGGTGAAAAGTTCATTGTCCCTTTGAGGGCTGCATGTAAGTGCCTACAGCAGGCTCAAAATGTCTCAATGTTGATACAAGATGTTAGTGAAAGGGATCCAAGGGAAGGCAAAAGCTGGGGGGGGGTGTTATAATATTCTTTTGGAATGTATACACCTTACCCTTGTTCATTCAAATGCTGATTTCTCTCCCCCACTATCTGGTTTCAATCGGGACATTGCATTGTGATACTTATTCTAAGCATCACCTGTCTCAAGTTTGTGTAAACATGCCACCATTTGTTCTCTAAATTGTCAATTAAAACAAACAGTCACAATGTTGAGCAATGGGGAGGATAGGGTGGGGTATCCTGGTTCACAGTGGGAGGAGAGGAAGGAGTAGGAGGGAGAGGAGAGGAGCCAGAGGAGAGGAAGGAGTAGGAGAAGCTGAGAGAGGAGAAGCTGGAGGAGAGGTCTTGGAACAACATGGAGAAATGAACTTAAGATATCAGTAAAAGTAAGTATAATGGGTGAATCTGAATGGTAGGAACTGTGCGGGCTCGGAGGTTTAGAATAGAGTAACTGTTGCCCAGCATTGTGTTCTAGGTTAACTGAATAAATAGTCTCTGTGTGGTGATTTGGTTATACAGCTGTTTAGGATTAACCGCAGCTTTACTAGAAGATATATCAATAGTACATATTAATGACCTTACACAGCAGGATGGGTTGGGAGATAAATCTACACAGGACTAGGAGGTTTCCTTGGCAGGTAGGAACACTCACTATGAGGACCTGGGTTCAAATCCCCTACTTGGTTGTAGCTGTGGCTATAACCCAAGTGCTGTGGAGGGCAGAGAGAGAAAGATTCCTGGGGCGTGTTGGTCACATCTTAGCTTCAGGTCCAGTGAGAGACTGTATCTCAAGTGTCTAAGGAGGAGACTGATAGAGCAGGATACCTGATGACCTCCTCTGGCCTCTCATGCATACAGGATCCTCTGCGCCAGAATGTGCACAAACCACACACCTGAGTTAATCAACATTAATTAATATTTCTGGACAGGTGGAAAAGACTACTTTTGAAGTCTTGGCACTATGCGAGTGGTGAGGCCCCAAGGATGTAGGTAGAAATGATGTATACCACTTCAGGCCCAACCTCACAAGTCTCCTATGAGATATTCAGCTCTTTCTCTTTATTCCCTGACCACATATGGATGCAGGCATCCTATGCAGATACCGAATAAAGACTAAACTTCTGTTGTTTAAGTCATAGAGACATATGGGTTTATTGATGATGGTAGCTTAGCTTATATCCAAGAACTGTGAAGAGGTGCTAAGCGGTGAACTGGCTGATTAACAGGATTCTGTTTCAGGCCTGTTAATGACCTGATATAGACACTGGGAGGGGTGTTATCAATTGGAAACTGTTGGGAAACGAGAAGGATTACCTCATGTACCTGCTAACAGTACTCCAGGACAATGCAGCTCTAGTTTATAAAGACTGGCCAACTTGTTGTAATACCAAAGGGAGACCAGCAGACTCACTGAGAGCCTTATGGATGGAAGTGTGGGCCTGGGCAGGAGGAAGGCCAATCATCTTGCAATTTAAAACAGAAAGAGGAGCAGATACTGTATGTATAAATCAAGATTAAGGTGACTCCACCTGGCCAGAGTGTAGCTGGTTTATCTTAAGCTAATATTAAAGAGTTGGATGTATCCCTGGAGGCAGGGATTCAAATGGCTGTACAGTCTCACATGTTCCTCTTTGGTCTTCTCTCTTTAAAAGTTGTTGGACAAATATGTAGAAAAAAAAAAAAACCTGACAGAGGGGCCTGCAGAAATGCTCCATCCATAAAGTGTTTCCTGTACAAGCATGAGGCCCAAGGTCAGCTCTCCAGCACCCATATAAAAAACTAGGCACCATGTGCCTATAATCCCAGTTCTGTGGAGGTAGAGACAAGAGGATCTTGACAGGCAGCTTGTCTAGCCAATCGGTGAGCTCTGGGTTTAGTGTGAGAACTTGTCTGAAGGATGAATGTGGAGAGTGATTGAGAAAGAGAGCCAGTGTTGTTTTCTGACCTCCATACTCACACGATGGGACATGCGTGTGGACCAGCACTCGTACGCACAGACCCATAAACATGTACATACACATACACACACCTGCACTACACGTAAGGCTAAAGTCACTTTGGAGAAACCCATGTGATTGCAACTGAAAATGGTTGCGGGCCTGTCAGGCTCAACTGGTATACATGGAAATCTGAGAAAAACAAAAGAAAACTTGGAATCGTGGGCTAAAAGCAAAGTTGTTAATACCTATAGGGCTAATGGAAACGCCTACATATATAGCTCAAAATGAGATCTGGAAGGTGACTATAAAGTTTATTACGATAGTGAAATTGCTATGTGTTAGCATGCTGCATTTTTTAAAGATTCTGTCTTCATCTTGCTGATAGAAATGGAGGCTGAAGCTGTGGGCATTGGTCCCATTCCATCCCACAGTGATTAGACTGACGCTACACTCTCTATTTGCTTCGGCTCTAATGTTGTGTATGTCAAGTAGAAAAATCGTCACCACTGTGTAGGGGTTTGGACTAATGGTCTGCGGAATGATTGAAAGCACTGGTTATACTTACTCTAGTGACAACTTACAGGGTTCCTGGCAATCACACACACACACACACACACATTTGAGATACGGTTTACATGCTATGAAATTCACTTTAAAATTATAAAAACGAAACATACAATGCAATTTGAGTTTTAGCGTATTCACAAGGTACGGCGATAATCCCCACGGTTTAAGAATATCTGCTTTGCTCAGGGAGGAACCACACACATACTGGCTCCCTAATTCCCCCTCCTGAGATCTCTGGCAATCTTCGAGTCACTTTCCGTATCGTGCATTTATTGAACCCTGAGATCTCATTTACATGGGATCACCTAACGTGTGACGTGTGTGTCTGATCTCTCTCTGCACAGTTCCCACAGCCAGCCCTTTCCTATGATGTATCAGCACACCATTCTTCCTGTAGATGAATAACGTCTTAAAGGATGGATCCCACTTTTCCCACTCACTAGCTGGGGGACATTTGGGTTGTGTCTATCTCTTGCTTATTAGAACCAACACTTCTATGAATATTGATGTACAATATTTGGCATGCCGTTTGTTTTCAATTTTTCTGGTTTTCCGCTCAGCAATGAAAACGTGGGGTCGCGTAGTCTGACTTTCTTATATGTTTGGTTGTGAGCCTAGCCTTTAATGGCTGAGCCATCTCTCCAGCGTAGCCTGATTTTCTGAGGGGCTTTCACACTGCGTCTCAAAGCGGCTGCACCGTTTTACGTTCTTCCCAATGACGGCCAAGGTTCCAGTTTCTCCACAAACCGGCCCGCAGTTGCCCCTGTCTGTGTCTTTGCTTATAGACACCCCAGAGAGCACAAGCCGGTATCTTGCTCTGATGTACTTTTCGTTATTTTAGTGATTAATGATGTTGAACGTCTTTCAATGTGCCCACTGGCCATTTGAGTATCTTCTCTCAGGGAGAACTATCCTGGGCAGGACCGTCTCTGTTTGCGGCGTGCTGGAGGAGTCAGCAGCCCTTGGACGTGAGCCGAAGGAGCCAAGTGTGCTGCTCAGCCTCAACCGATTCAGTCCACTTTTGTGAGAAATGAGTTCACCCGACTGGCAGTGATCTCTTCGGAGGGCAGTATTTCAATGACCTAATTACCACCCACGAGGTCGTACCTCTTCCTCGCTCCATCTCCTCTCACATTGCTGCGCTGTAGGCTGAGCTTCCAACACAAAAACCTTCAGAGGGCAAACCGTATCCAAAACAGAGCAGTGCCTTTGGAGTGACAAAATGTTTAATTCTGATGAAGCTCAACGTATCTCTTTCTTGGGCTGCTCATATTCCAGGGCATGATGAGTTAATTAAAAAGCTTTCATTGCCTAGCACACAAGCCTTTGCTTTCTCTTGAACAAATACGTTTTGAGTCAAAACATGGTGTGGGGGTCCGGGCTCCCCTTTGTGCCTGTGCATATTCAGCCAGCTGTTTGTTGAAAAGACCATTTTCCACCAAGTGATTTCATGTCATTTATGTACAGTCTAATGTATTATGTCCTTCTTTGTGTTTGCATTGGGATTAATTTGCTTTTCTTTGTCTATTTCCTTAAAGAGAACATTTTGGCTACTGAGCTGCAATCTTTCTTCTCTTCACAGTTTCACCATTTTTCTTTAAGCATGGCTTGCAGGGCCGTCCCTAAGTTTTAATACCTTGGTTTCTGTTTTGTTTGATTTTTCAGACAACCCTAAATATTTTTTAAAATGTTTCCTCGCTTGTCCCATTGGTCGTTGGGGGGTATGGTGTTTAAACACTGAATGTTTTTGGAGATCCTGAATTTCCTTAGAGATTTCTAGTTTTACTCCGTTGTGGTCAGGGAATATGCTTCGTGTAATTTCAGCCCTTCTAAATATATTGTGATTGATTTTTATGGCCTCTCGTATGTTGTATTTAGGAGAAGGCTTAACTAATATTCTTTCTCTGTAAGTGTCTATGCTGATATGATCTTTTGGGTGTATGGTCAGGAGTGGCACAACTAAAATATGTGGTAATTTTATTTTTAGCTTCTTAAGAAACATCTATGCTGGCTTCCATCACGGATACAGCACTTTACCTTTCCAGTAGGCGTGAGTAAAAGTCCCTCTTTCCCTACATCCTTGCCAGCATTTTAAAAAATATTTTATTTGTGTGTGTGTTTGTGGGCATGTGTATTCACATACAAGTAAGATGTGTGTGTATGTGTACATGTTATTGACTTTCTGGATGTCAGAAGACAACTCTCAGGGGTCAGTTTCCTCCTCCTACTCTGGGTTCTAGAGCCTAAACTCAGGTTGTCAGGCTTATGCAGGAAGCACTTAGACCCACTGAGCCATCTCGTCTGCCCTGGTGTTAGATTCCTTACATTAAAACTGGAGAACATAATTTGTGGCTCTGCGTTGTGTGATCTTATGTGATCATCAAAGATGATCCTTTGCTTTTGGGAGGCATTTCGACTAAACAAGATGATCTTATTCACCAAGGCAAGCTTTCTAAAAGTATTTGTAAGGTGTAGTGTGTTTCTGGGTCACTATACTCTTGGCCGCCGATTCTGAAAGCTTAGGGTCGTTCCCAGGGTTCCTCACGAAGCTGCTGATATTTCTTCTGGTATTTCAGATTCCTCACTTTCAATTTCATTTTTAACACTGGAAAGAACCAAAAAATCTATATCATAAATATAGGGCTCTAAATGCTACATTTACATTTTTTGTTTTGTTTTCTGTTCTTTGGGGAAGAGTACCTTTCTTAAGCATTTGCCAGTGCAAACATTCTTAATACATTCACAATTAAACTGTAACTTACTACGCCCCCTATGAAAAGTATATCCACTAGCCTATGGCTCTTAGACCCAGCAACTCCAATGTGGTAAAAATCATAAAGAATTATGATTCAGAAATATCTTTTATTTGCAAGGATATTCAATATAACATCTAATAGGTAAAATTGGTTGTAAACTAAATATTTAATAAGGATATTTTGGTACATTCATGGGTGATCCAAAGTCATTTGAAAAGTAGTTAATGGTAAAGAAAAATAGTTACAAGTAAGAATCAAATAATATGTTAATATTACTTTACTAAGTAATATGTTAGTATTACTTTACTAAGAAATATACTTAACTAATATACCATCAACTGTGCTTATAGTTTCTAATGTATTTAAGTCTGAGTGATAAGACTACATTTAAAAAATGGGTTGTATACCTGATCAAAGCATTATATGCATGTCCAAAATTCTCAATAAAAAATTTTTGCCTCATTATAGTTGTATCAAAAGTGCTGAAATATATACTAATTTTACAATCTTGAAAAAGTGTATTTACAAGTAAACCATTACTTTAACACAGAGTTTTTAGCAAGCTTGGTTTTCTTTATAACTTAAAGATGTTCTATTTTTCCCATTAAAGAGTAAGACATAAATGAATGTAGGAAATTGTGTAGATCCTATAGTGTAGAAGGCTCCTCGACAATCTTGGCATCTTCACTGTGTTCTGCTGCATAATTATTTGGCTGCATAATTCCAGTTGTCTTTCATAGTTGGCAAAGGCTTCAAACTTTTCAAATGTTGTAGCCTTCAGATATTTATGGATTGAAGCAGTACTTTCCCTAAAGAAAAACAAAACAAAACATTATTTCATTTGGAGGTTGGGATATAGCTCAATGGGAGGGGAAGGCTTGCCTCACCTACTTGAGGCCCTAGTTTCAGTACTCTCTGTGGTTAAGTCAATTTTTTTTAATGTATAAGTTTTTGTATTTAGCAGGGTTCCCCATGTTATTTTCACACATGCATATAGCATGAACTAACAAAATCCATCCTTCTGTGTTCATTCCCTGCTCTCTCCCTTCTACCCTCCAGCAATTACTCTGCTACATTGAGTCGTACTAATTTTCAGGTTCTGAGGGAGAACATACAATATGAGTCTCTCTATATGTGTAAAATTTCACGTAAAGCAATGACCTCCAATCCATCCCTTTTGTTACAAATGACAGATTTTCATTTTCTTTAGCGTTCAAGAAGTCTCTTGCATGCACCCACACGTTGTTTTATTTGTCCATTCATCCGCTAATGGGCATGGCGTTTGATTTCATGGCTTAGATCAAACTCTATCTATCTATCTATCTATCTATCTATCTATCTATCTATCTATCTATCTATATTTAAAGTTTCTCATTGTGAAAGTGATGCCACTAACCAGATTTTATGAAAAACTCATTTTAAGAAAAAGTATCAGGAAACTTCTTTTCTTGAATTTCAAGTTGGTTTTCACAAGAACCAGTCTTTTCCTCCTCCTGTGTATAAGGTGGCAGGTCACTTAGGAGCATGTGACTGAGGTGACACTGCCCCATGGGATGCTGTCTTCACCTGGTTCTTCATATGTGCCTCTTGCCTTTGAAATGTTGATGAATTCATGATGCTGGACCCGTTCCAATGCCCATTGTTCCACATTCTTTCCAAGCTTTGCTTCTGAAAGCTGTGAGCTTACTTTGCTTAGTGCTTTAGAGGCGGATGTTCTGGGACCTTTGTAGAGTTTTTTTTTTTTTTTTCCTTCATTGTTTCTCTTGGCTAACCTTCTCCTGATATCCCTGGGACCCTAAATTCTACCACAGTGCAGTAAAATGGTCTTTTCATATTTAAGCTTTCACCTGCAAAAGCAGACCTTCTAAATACAGCTGGGGAGGGGGCTCTGCTACACTGAAATGTCACTCAAAATCATATTTCAATTTTAGTTGAAAGCTTTTTTTATGTGTATTCCCCCAAAGCACCTTATCTGAAATCATATTCGGTGTTAGAGCTTTATGTACAGACCGATGTCTCTTGCTTCCTGTATACCAATAAAATCATGTATTTCAATTTAACCTCAATCTGCCTGTGTTTAAAACATAAAGCCAAGGTTAAGGGCTTTTGCTCACAGCAACCCTATCTAGACATCTCAATTTCTAGATAAAACCTTTTACAGAGAATGTTTTATTGTCCCCGTTGGTCAACCCTGCCATATATACCAGTTTCTTCTATTAATCCTGAACTGAAGACATATTAGAATCATTTATGAGCTAAAGTTTGCTCTAGCTCTTTAATTTTCTGAGCCTTTGTGGAATTACCTGGTTTGGCTTAGTTTCTGGGACTCCTCTCTGCTCCAGTATTTTAGAACCATGGAGGCTAAGAACCTTTAGGACCAGCTGCCTAGAACTCTTGCTTCTTGGGGCTTCAGTCCACCCTCTATTTATTGTCAGAGGAAGCAAGCAGGACATAGAGGGTACAAGTTCCTTGTGCTCACAGAAACCAGGGATGTTAAACACACAAAGTTGTTTTTTTTCAAAGGAAGAGGCATATAACAGGCTAGGCGCAGATATGGTTAATAGCCCGGTAGCCTCTGCAGTATCTGTAAGATCAGGCCACATCTGGCTCCTCCAGACTCTTACAAGACCAGAGGTGGTTATAGCCTGGTGGCCTTTGCGCTATCTATATAACAGAGCCTACACCAGATCCCCCCCCCCATGCTCTTAAGATGGTACATGTAGTCTTACCTATAGAACTCATCTTTATGGAAGAGGTGACATGTACTTTGAAAAGAGTTTCCATGTAATTATGCCTTAAGCTTTATTGTGCACATGGGATTGTGTTACACCAGCAAACTTTCTTCTAAACTATACTGTCCTTAAAGAACAAAACAAAACCAAAAACTTCCTGGTGTCAGACTCTTGAAGTTTTAAACAATATCATCTACTGAGTCATGCTGAACTTCTTTTTTTAAAAATAACTAATCTAATTTACATCTCAGTCATAGGCCCCTCCCTCTTCTCCTCCCTATCCCACCCTCCCTCTTTTATCCCCCCCATATTCCTCAGAATAGGGGAGCCCCCTCCCAACTAGACACCCCAGCTCATCTATTCACATGAGGACTCAGTGTATCTTCCTCCCCTGTGGCTTGGAAAGGCGGTCCCATTAGGGCGAAGTGATGAAAAAGCAGGCAATGTCAGAGATAACCCCCACTCCCCTAACTAGTGGGCCCACATGAAGCCTCATCAGCTACTTATAAGTAGGTCCAGATGATGCATTGTCCTTGGTTGGTGCTTCAGACTCCATAGGACCCTCTGGGCCATGGTTGATTGGCTCTGACATACCCTCCATCTTTGTCCTATCTGTTCTATCTTCATCCCTGCAGGTTTTGTAGGTAGAATAAGTTTTGGATTGAGGTTTTTGTGGGTGGGTTAGTGATCTCCTCTGTCCACTAGGAGTCTTGTCTAGATAAAGGGTATCCTCATCAGTCTCCATAGCCCCTGCTACTAAGAGTCTTAACTAGAGTCCCCCTCATATCCTCCTCTGCAGCTTGTCGCAGAGAAGCCCCAACCCACCATTTCTCTTTCCTTTTCAGGCCTACCGTCCTCCTGGCCCTACTCTCCCCAGGTCTGATCTCCACCCTTATTTCTCTCTGTGCCCCCTCTTCTAACTTGTTTCTACTGTTCAATAACTATCACTGTCCTCCCTTGGGGTCCTCCTTGTTACTTATCTTCTTGGGGTTTGTGTATTGTAGTATGGTTATCCTGTACTACATGACTAAAATCTCCTTATAAGTGAGTACATATTCTGCATCTTTTCTGGGTCTGTGTTACCTCACTCATGGTGTTCCTTTCTCGTTTCATCCATTTGTCTGCAAATTTCATGATTTCTTTGTTCTCAATGGCTGAGTTGCATTGTATTACAAGTGTACCACAGTGTCTTGAACCATTCTTTGGTTGAAGGACATCTACATTGTTTCCAGTTTCTGGCTAATACGAACAAAACTGCTAAG
This sequence comes from Psammomys obesus, assembly GCF_907164565.1. NCBI lineage: Eukaryota > Metazoa > Chordata > Mammalia > Rodentia > Muridae > Psammomys > Psammomys obesus. The sequence continues at coordinate 14,669,732 of NW_026591086.1, read as the reverse complement.
AACATGGTTGAACAAACGTCCTTGCTGTATGGTGGATCATCTTTGGGGTATATGCTCAGGAGCGATATAGCTAGTCTTCCTGAAGACAGACTGGGGACCCTTAAACAACAAAGGGAAACCAGTCAGGGCCCCTCCAGACATTGCCAAGGAGATGCTTTCCTGCCCTCAGGCCTCTCTTGTGGCAGGTCTCCACAGACACAACAGCCAGAAGAGTGTCAATCCATGTGAAGCAAGGAGTTCAGCAACGGAGGAAGAGGCTCTGACTGGTTTTCCTTTGTTGTTAAAGGGTCCACAGTCTGTCTGCAAGAAGAACAGCCCAGAGAAGAGAGAGCCTGATACTACTTGTTTGGGGATTTGTTGTTCTAAATCTGGGTGCTCCTCTGTTGGGTGAGGATGGAAAATACATCTTTTCTTTTGTGTTGCTTTTCCAGTTCTGGAGTCATGCACCAACTGGCCTCCTTTTCAGTGCCCTTTGTTCTTTAGTTTATGCTGTAGCAGCCTGGGGGGTTTTCCAGAAGTGTAACACATAGATAGCATCCATCTTGTTCACACTGACTCTTTTTAGCTATACAATATGAAACATTTTTTTAAACGTCTCTTCTTATTTATAAAATGACACTTTACATTCAGAAGCCATATGTAATGTTCACGCCAGAAAAATCCAAAGACTTGTTCTCTGCTCATGTGGAAAAGCAACAATTGGATTGAGATGCTATAGCACCTGTGAAGTACTGTCTGGCTCAGTTACCCAGCTGGCTCTCTTACGACTAAGTTCTAAGCATTATGCTCACGCTCAGACTTTACAGTGATTCTCAAGTTAGATAAAGATGTGTAAATTTTTGGGAGCTGGGGAGGCCTGCTCTGGGGATGATGCATGCCTTTGATCCTCAACAATGAAACAGACTAATATGGAATCAGGAACCTTGTTGTTAGGAATACTTGTGCTCTTCCCAGAAAGGTCTCCTGGCAGAAACTCAGCTCTGTCCAGAATTTGTCCATTAAGTCAGGCCTCAGGTTAAGCTTGAACCCCACTGTTGGACTTAGGGAATGCCAGGTTGCTCTGGAGGGCTTGAAGAATCACACCTGCCAGTCCAAGCTATCTCTGAAGGAAGAACTCAAACCATGTGCAGCATAGACAGATATGCGGATTGTTCTGTGTTCCTTCTTGCACATTTCATAGCTGAGCTATGTATGAATCTCAATACCACATTGTCTTGGTTGCATATTATATATACATACTATATATATATATATATATATATATATACACATACTATATATACATGCTATATATATACATACTTTATATATATATACAATATATATATTATATATATATATTATATATATTATATATATATTATATATATATTATATATATATATATATATATCAGAAAAAGCAAATTAGAGAAGAAAAAGATTTATTGGAGCTGACAGTTCCAGAAGGGATGCAGTCAATGATGGCAGGGAAGGTGAGGAAATGGTAGCATGAGGCAGGTCAGGAGGCAGGGATCACATTTCATGTCCACATAGGGAACACAGAGAAAGAGAACAGGAAGTGGGCCATTGCTATAAAACGTCAAAGTCTCTCAGATCTCATCAGGAATGGCTGCATTGTCATCTTCTGTGGCCTGGTAAGGCTGCTTCCCCCTCAGGGGGAGGTGATCAAAGAGCAGGCCAATCAGTTCATGTCAGAGGCAGTCCCTCTTCCCATTACTATTTAACCCACTTGGACACTAAATTGCCAGGGGCTACATCTGTGCAGGGGTTCTAGATTATCCCATGCATGGTACTTGGTTGGAGTATGAGTCTCTGAAAAGACCCCTGTGTTCAAATTTCTGGTTCTGTTGCTCTCCTTGTGGGGTTCCTGTCCTCTCCAGATCTTACTATTTTCCACTTCTTAAAAAAGATTCCATGCACACTGACCAACAGTTGGCCATAAGTCTCAGCATCTGCTTTGATAGTCTGCAGGGCAGAGCCTTTCAGAAGCCCTCCGTGGTAGGTTTCTAGCTTGTTTTTTCTGTTTTCTTCTTCTTCTGATTTCCTTCCTCTTTGCCTTTCAGGATGGGGATTGAGCATTTTAGTCAGGGTCCTCTCTCTTGATTAGTTTCTTTAGATGTACAGATTTTAGCAGGTTTATCCTATATTACATGTCTATATGAGTGAGTATATCACATGTGTTTCTTTCTGCTTCTGGGACAGCTCACTCAGGATGATCCTTTCCAGGTCCCACCATTCACTCTTACTCTGTTGTAATGGAAACCTGTTTGAAAAGTTACTAATGATTACTCTATGTGAAACAGGCTCTGACTTGCTCTTAACTCCCTTGTCCTGTCCTATTTATCTCCATAGACATTGGTGTTGCCTAGCAAACATTTGTCTTTTTAATCCTTCTGTAAATATGAGCACTGTGAGAATTGAGATTTTGATAGATTCCTTCTGTATTTCCAGAACCCAGAACAAAGCTTAGCATGTGATGAGCATGTCAAGCGAATGAATGAATGAATGAATGAATGGTCAAAACTCAATTTCTTCACACTGGAATCATAGAACTTCCTGTAAGAGAGCATCATAAAGAAATAAGGCTCTACAAGAGTTTTAAATCTGAACACTGTGTAATAACCATCCTTAGTCTTAAAATCAACTGAAGAAATGTCTGGTCTTTAGGGATTTTGGGACACAGTGATATTTTACATAAAATCAGATCCATTTGCTTGAATTGTGCAGTGAGAGGCAGGAACAATACTGTTCTGAGCTGTTGAACTGAAGTGAAGGTTGTTTCTCCTCCTTCACCACTGATTGGTTTTCTGCTCAGTACACTAGAATACAAGAACCTAGCAGGTCAATACAATGCCTTCATAATCTCCCAGTCTGTTGTCAGAAGTCTGTGTGGGAAGAGCCAGCTTTTCTCTTTAGGATCTCCCACAGCGAGGTCAAAGTGTCAATCACATTGGAATTTTATCAGGAAGCTCTGGGAAAGAATCTACTTCCAATCTCACCCAAGTTAAAGAATTCAGTTCATTGCAGTCACAGGGCTGTGGTCCCCAGTGTTCCTCTGCCTTCAGCTGGGGGTTACTTTTCAGCACTTAGTGGCCACATCTCTTCCCACTTTGCCCCTTCGTCTTTAAGCTACTGGCAGTGTCTTCCTTGGATGCTTCTTGTTTATAGGACAGCACTGCCCACATTCAGAGTCCAGCTTTCTGCCTCAGTTAATCCTTCTGATAGACACACCCAGAGATGAGCTTCACTAATCTGCCATGTGTTTCCAAGTCTGATGTTGACAATGAAGGTCAAACATTATGCCAGGCAAGACTACCTTCAACCCTGGAGATTATACCATAGCCTGAATTCCAGTAATTCCAGAAATGGGTGGGTTCTTCCCATGCCTTCTGCCAACTGCAACATTCTATATTGCATTTTCAAAGAAACACCTCAGTTCCTCAACTCTGCTCCATCAGTCAAGAAGCCAAGTGCAAAGGATTAGAATCTTTCATGCTTTTTTTTTAATTTTTATTTTTTTAGGGCTAGTACTCAAATGTAATTCTGGGATTTTTCTCTTCAAGCACTCTCATAAACACACACACACACACAAAAGAAATATATTTCACTGACTAAGTTGAATAGGAAAGAAAATAAAATGAATAAACGGCAAACCTACATATATATCTAAAGAAGATATACTAAAGCCATTTGGGCCATTTAACCATCTTAAAAAGAACTGACGGTGTTAACATTAAGAAGTGATACTCTGTTTCCACAGAGGAACAGGGAGGCCTTAGGCTAACTACCAGGGAGCCCAAGCTGATGGAAATAACTGGAGCTTCATAATCCATTGCCAAGGGAGGCTACGGATCTCTCAAGAGGTTCAGCAGCTCTGTTTGAAGTTGGGAAGGTAGGAAGGGGCTGCAGGAGCCTGGGGTGGTCCTGTGGCTTGAAATGCTAAGTGTAGCATCTTTTCTTTTAAATTGATCAGCTGATTAAAGTTTTAAATCTGCCTATTGTGTTTATGTCCCTTCATACTAATCTATGTCCCTACTCATACTTCTTTCTGTTAGCTCTCCTTGTTCCTAGGCAGTTTTATTTCTCTGTTCAATCCATACATGATCTTATGTGCTTCTATAAAATCTAGGCATCACAACTGAGAGGCATGCCATTTGTCTTTCTGAGATAATCATATTAAATGCATTAAGAGTAACTGCTTCTTGTATTGTCTAGAGCAGGAAAGATCGGGTATGTCTCTGGCAGAGAGCCAAGCTCTAGGGGGAAACTCTAAAATGCAGAAGTAGAGGTGACACTTTCAGTGGCCTTACAGAGCCCAGTGACCTGCTGTTGTTTTGTGCCTCCATCATGTCTTACGACCTGAGTGGAAATGCTGGCCTCAAGAGAGTCTGTATGGATCATTTTCCCCCCGTGGTCTGCTTTTCCCCTCATCTTTGTGTGGCTCACTCCTATTCATGCCTCACTCATTTAAATAATTAATTACACCATTATTTATTTTAAATGGGACTGTAAAGTCCTCAAGGACAAGATCACAGTGTTCGCTTCCCGCATCTGCAAAACCTAGCTCAGCATCTGACACTCCGAGGGGCAAATGCTTGTTGACTGAAAGACTGCAAGAAACAGAACTCTAGGACCCCTTCAGTAGGCCTGGCTGTGATAAGAGCATATGGGGCTGCTTTATTCTGAGCAAACCTCCTCCCTCTTGTATCATGTCTCTTCCTGCTGATCTTCACACTTCCTGGGTCACATGCACGTGGCTCGGTTCTCAGTAGGCTGTTGGTCATTTCCCCAGTTAAAGCAACTGACTTAACAATTGGGCTCTTCTGAGTCACCTCTGAAGGGAATGTGTCTAAACTCCAGCTATTTAGAAGAGTAGCCACAGATTGAAAAAACCACACATTCTATAAGAAGACTCTGCCCAGGAACCTCCAAAATTGGGTCAGATGCCGATGGGAGGAAAGTGGGAAGGAGATTTCTGTTGCATTGTGAGCAGAGAGAGAGTGGATCAGAGATGTTTTAGCAGAACACTGTGCTGATTGAAAAGGCCTGTGAGATACCTAGCATTTTTACTCCTGCTGTTACAGACTTCCAAAAGATGTGTGTGCAGGCAAAAGGCCTTGCATGGTTGGTTGGTTGGTTATTTGGTTGATGAGTTGTTTTTTTCCTTCTGTTTAATTTTGGCTTTTGAAATGTTTGACAAAATTGTACACTTCTTGCCCCCAAAAGCTCACTTGAGTCATAATTAATCACATTTATTTGATGCCCCCCAGGACAGCATCTACATTTTAGTTTATTTCATTCTAGGCTTTCCCTGTTTTAGTGTGAATAGGTGTTTTAACATGAAATCTCCCAGATCTGTGTCCAGTTTAGTTGTTCAGCCTCCAGAGAGGCAGTCCTTCCACACATAACTCATTTAAATTCAACAGAATGTTCCCACATGTCACGTGGCCTGACTTCATCACTGCCGAGCTTGGTAGGCTAATGGGACACAAGCCTAAGGGACATGCTCCCTTCTTTTTACTTCTTGCTTTTTTTTTTTTTTTAAGTTTTCTTCTTCCTCTTCATCCTTCCTCTGTTGCTGTCTCACGCTTTCTTTTTCTAATTGTGATTCCTTTGTTTATCCGCCTTGGTTTATCCATTTCTCTCTCTCTTTTCCCTTCCTTCCTTCTATGAGCAAGGATTTCTGGGTTGCTAACTCTACACAGACACTTTAACAAGAGGGTTGTGAGGGCAGAGGTCCAGCCTGGACTCTGCAAAATGAGCTGTGTGGTGCTGTGGGCCTTTGTCTTCCCAGAGGAGCCATCTTTTTCTAATTCATGGAAAAACCTTTCAGGGTCACCCTCGCTCCCTAAAATTCAGTTCTCAGGATGAACAGTACTTTTTAATTTTTTTGTCACATGTTTTGTCTGACTCTCAGTTGGGACCTCCTTTCCATACTGAATACCGGAAACACTCGATTAAAACAAGGATTGCTACAGGATTCCGTGGCTCTCTTTTCTTCTAATTGTTTCTTTTCGCCATTCCTCTTTTGAACGGGAGAGCTAACCTTGGAGCCATTACTCTTAGCTGTTCAACTCGAATGTTCTCTTCTTAGTTGTCTGTACAACTAAATTCCCTTAAGCTTGTTGATCCACTGGTAATGAATGCAATGCTTACCTCTCAATGGTGTTTGTCCAGTAAACCCTGCCTGGGAATACCGAGGGCTCAGAAGTGGGGGAAACTCTGCTCTGCCAACTGCTTGGCAGTCAGAAAATGGTAGGCTGGGATGTTCAAGTTACAGAAACACTTTTGAAATTGAGGTTAATTACATCTCTGGCACCTCCCTTTTGACTATGTGTGTGTGTGTATATATATATATATATATATATATATATATATATATATATATATATGTGTGTGTGTGTGTGTGTGTGTGTATTGTATATAGAATATATATGAATATTATATAATCAATACAGTATAATTATATTTATACATTAATTATATGAATATAAATTATAATAATTAAATTAATATATGGTGATATATAAATGATATTATTTCATATGTGATAAATATATTTAATAATCCATATTGAGTATCAAATCCCTGAATAAATAGGTAAATGGATAAGGATATTCAGGGAACTCCTGAACTTAGTGCTAAAAGTAGTCATTGCCTCCACTTCAAGGCAAGCACCAACTGTTGACTATTCAGCTAACCCTGGTTGCAGACCTCTCCTATCTATGATAAGGTCTTTCGAGCTGCAAGAAACAAGAACACTCCTAAGGATAACCAAGGCACAAAGCATGAAGTACATCAGGGAAGCAGCGAGACTGGAAACCAGACCAGCATCAGGAGGCAAGATGCGGGGATCAGGATGGCAGATCAGATTGTTTCTTCCCTGCTGTTTTAGCATCATTGCAGTAGAGCCTTCTGTCTACCCCTCTTTTTGATTGGCTGACATCTTATTTGCCTGCCATCTCAGACCTCTATTTTTGTATCTGGTTTTGAGGAGTCTATCAGGGTAGAAAACTCGGGTGGTTTTCTCTCTGGCTTTCAAGCCAGCTAAGACTGGATAGGTTGGCGGTCTAGCAATGGCAGAGTCCTGGTGCTGGCCGCATCAGGCCTAGAGTCCTTCCTGTAGTCAACTCCTCAGGCAGGGATTACAAGAAAAAGGCATCTGAGACTTCCTAGAAGTGGTCAGAATCCATCCCCACCCCTGGGATTACAGGTATGCACCTCAATGCCCATTTTTTTTGTTTGTTTGTTTGTTTGTTTTGTTTTTTCGTTTTGTTTTGTTTTGTTTTTTGTCTGTTGGTGGTAGACATTGAACTCAGGCCTTTAGGCTTGTGTGGCCAGCACTTTACAAAAGGAGCCACTTTCCTAGCTCAAAGAATAGGGGCTCTATGACACATTCAATTATGTCACGACTCTGAACCATCAGTCAGAAAAGGGCAAAGGAACAGATGGACCAGGGAGAGGTTTCACCATCGTGGCATTCACCCAGCTTTCCTTGATTCCTGAGTGCCATACTCAGCTGAGTCTCTTTCGGTGCCCTTGCCTCACAGAGGCTGAGAAAGGCATGAGAGAGAGCTGCAAAGTACCAAGGAGTGGTTTTTGGTTTTATTTAAATCAAAGTTTGAGGCATCTTGAAGAAAATGTCAAGGAAACAGGCCAGTAGAGATCAGCTGAAATCCTTTGACATTGAGAAAGAAGGGCATTGTAAAACTCACTGCAGTCTGGGTGGGCTGACTGATAATTGCAGAGAACTGGAAGAAATCATTATCGGAGCCTGTCAAACATGAGGTCTGATGCGGATCGTCACCATCTCTGGGAGATTTGTGTCACAGTTACTACATGCTGGGTGCTGTCGGCTGGCTGGTGGTGTTTCATTCCATACTGCAACACTATTTCAAAGACAGTGACCAGAAGGGAAAGCCCTGTCCTTTTCTCCTGTCCCCACACAGCTGGCATACACTCTACATACTCTCTGTCCATGAGAAGAACCAACAAGCTGAATCTGTTTTGAGCATGCCACATGAGTTCAGATGATGTTTCCCTTTTGGGGACTTGGCAGGCAGCCCCAATCTCCTGCCTGGGTATTGGCAGGAGTTGGAGGGGCATGGCAAGGGAAGGATATCCAGGTCACTGTCCTTGTCCCCCTCGATCTGTCCCTTTAAGCAAGGACTCTGTCACTGATGTCATCAATCTCGCACATTTCATAAACAGTAAATTCATTTTAAAATCTGCTGCTGAGCAGCCATCTGTCTCCATTTTTGTCAGTCTGCTGTTCTGACAGTGCCGCTGTACAGTGAGGCTGTCTTTCTCTAATGACTCCTTGATCTGAAGGCAAACACATTGAATGTGGTGACAAGAGCTACAGGCCAGCCATCGGCATTTACTACTAGTCTGGCATCAGAGCCTGGAATTGAAATCTTGTTTTTGACCTAGGGTGATGATATTGATGGTTTCTATATTTTGCTCTGCATGATTTATAGACTCTGAAATTACAGAATGTTCCAACATCCTGATTTATTACATATTAGGTAGGAAGAGGGCAGGCCAATTTTTTAAAAACCATTTAAGTATTGGTGGTGGGTAAATTGAGGCACAAAGTAAGTACTCAAGGTCAGAGAGCAAAGAGTAGTTATGAGAGGACTCTTAAAGCCATGGTGTCTCTCTTCAGAATAACTGAGTCATCCTTATCTTTTTTTTTTTTGGCAGTATCTCTCATATCTCAGGCTGACCTTGAACTTGTTATGTAGCTAAGGATGACTTTGAACTCCTTAAATTCCTGCCTCTACCTCCTGAGGACTGGGATACTGGTGTGTGCCCCGCCTGTGGGGACACAATCCAAGGCTGCGGGTCTGAACCCAAGACTTTGTCCATGCTGGGAAAGCACTTTACGGACTGATTGTATTCCTAACCCTCCTCTATCTTTTTTTAATCTTATAAGCATTGTACAAACTGCCTACAGGCAAGGCCCTTTCTCTCCAGAGGCTAGAAGCATAGCGGAAGGAACTGCAGCCAGCATTGAGCTAAGTCGGAAGAAGAGACTGTCACCTGGACCCCATGCCAGCTTTTAATACAAAACATCTTCCAGTGTGAATTTCTCTCCACTAGTCACATTTTATTAGGAGGGAGACACAGTAAAACCAAAAGCCTCAATTACACAAAACCTCTGACAGTAAGCCAGGGATGCAGCACCAACAGACACCATAGGCAACCGAAGTTCCTTTGCAACTTCTTTGCAAAGGGAGCTGTGTCCCCACGTGCTTATGCCTGTATGAAGCTATTTGCAAGAATTCAGGGCATGCTTTCTTGTGCCAGTGAATACCCTTAAAGCCATTTTAGATGGTAGAAGGGGGGTCTAGGTGGAAAGGAGTTTTTTGAAGCCCTTCAGGATTCCCTTCTGTCAGTCACTGTGGAACGTCCTGCCTGTTAACATAGAGAGCTCTCTATAATGAGTTTGCTCCAATTTGCAGGTATATAGCATCCAAAGACAGGTTGTCACAGCCTGTGTCAATCATTCCTTTCCTCCCTCAAGGAAAAGAGCTCACCTTTGAGATTTCTCTTGTTCCTCTTTGTGGTTCAGCCCCTACTTTGTTCTTGTTTTGGTGGATTGGGTACCACACTTCCTAGTCATTGGCATAGAAAGGGACTGGTGGATGCTTAGGATGATGCCCACCTTGTTCTTATTCCTGGGGGCAATGGCTAATTGCTTTAAGCTTACTTCTTTTGTATAGAGGCCGTAGTGTCTTGTTGCCCCCTAGACTGGTCTCCGCCACCTAGGCTTCTTCTGAATAGCAAGGACTATAGGCAAATGCCTTTGTGCGTGGCTACATGATGGTTCATTTTCTGCATTAACTTCATGGTAGGCAGTGGAACCCTTCATATGTGGTCACATACCAGTCTAAACGTGGCTGTGTGTATATTCTATCTGATTTTATTTGCATTTGAAAAGGGAAGATTGGGTAAAGGAGATCACCCTTCATAATGTAAGTAGGCTACCGTCCAATCTGTTGAATGGCTCCAGAACTATGATCCATTTCCCAAAGGAAATACAATTTGACTTCAGGATCACCACATTGGTTCTAGCTTGCTCTCCTTCCCTGATTCCACAAGGCAGCATCAACTCTTACTGAGTTTCTAGCCTGCTGACTTCTAGTCTGGCAGATTCCAGTCTCACCAGCCCATGCTGTGAGCCATACTTTGGACTGTCTGCCTGTCTGTCACCTCTTTATTATCTATCCAGTAATATTCAGACATCCAATCGTTTCCCCAAATCTTTCCCTTCCTTGACTCATACAATTGTTAATTGTTAATATACTCTTCTCTCCACATGATTGGAAGGTGATTAAAGTATTTTGGAGCTAGCGCAGCCTTGGCTCTTCTTGGCCATGTGGTCGTCTTCTTTTCATGTGTAGGTGGATGACATGCATGTGTGTATACAAGCTTGAGTACAAGTTTGCATCCATTTACACGTATGTGGGGAACTGAGAGGTTGGTTCTAGGAACTTTCCTTGCTAGCTCTTTCATCTGCCCTTTGAGTCAGAATCTCTCAGTTAAACCCAGTGCTGGCCAATGCAACTAGTTCCCTAACACTTTGTTCCGGGCGATCCTTTCTTGACCTTCGTGTTTGGAGGTTAGACTTTTGGTGACCCACCACGCCCACTCAATGTCTATGTGGGTTTCTAGGGATCTAAAATCTGGTCCTCTTGTTCGCTTAGCAAGCACTTTAATCACAAAGCCATCTCCCTAGCTTTATTATGTTATCCAGAACAAGTTAATATCTCTTTCTTTACTCGATTGTTAAATAGGAATAAAACAGGTGTTTGTTTTGAGTTGGTACTTAAGTAAGGGTGTGTCTGACAGAGTAAACAGTATGGTTTGGTTTTGTTTGTTTGTCCCAGACAGGCTCTCACGTAGACCAAGGTGGTCTTGAACTCCTGGACCCTCCTGCCTCTATATCCTAAGTGCTATCGTTATAGGCACATGCCATCCCGCCTGGCTTAACATTATGCTATTAAGTGTAGACTACTGATTTGGGATTAGCACATGATTAGCACATTAGCTACAGTGTGTGTGCTGTTGTTACTAAGGTGGTTCCAAGTTGCTCCAGAACAAAAGTTCTATAATCTTGGGAGAATGTACTCATGGTTAGAAGCTAAATGGAAAGCTCTAGAAGCTGGTAAGCAGGACAATGAAAGGTGGTTGTCTAGGGAAGGGTGAGAAAAATAGTTTCTAAATGAAAGCTTTAATGCAAATAATAACAGGGAAATTCCAAATGCACACAGGGGGGCTTGGAGGGAAGCTGGGTACCCACAAACATTGCTTGGTAGCAATGACCATGAAATCAGTTTTGAACAAAAAGAATGAGAAGATTTGGAGAGGGGTAGCTAATACCCTTAGACACCAATTCTTAGCCAGTGGAGATTGTGGTGACCTCCTCCAGACATTTGGTACCAATATAGAGGTCATTTTGGATGATCATGATGGAGGTAGAAGATATGATCATCCTCTGGTAGGCAATTGGAGCTCCTTAGCATGCTCGAGTGTGGATGACTGCATGGTAGCAGAGGGCACAGCTGGGCATGTCAACAATGCTGAGGTTCTATACCTACTCTGGGGGCAAGCTCCTCTTGGGAAGTGTGGGAAATCAGGTATGCCTGGCATTGGCTGGTGTCACTAGAAGCACAGGCACCACACTGCTTTTGAGTGTAGGAGCACAAAGGTATTGAAGATGTCTTCTCCAAGAGAAGATTTCCTTGGATGTGGTGGTGGTCTGGGTGCTAGCTCTCCCAAACCAGATACTCAGTGGCTTGGAAGTGATTCTTAACCCAGTCCATCTCAGCGCCTCAGTGTTCTGACATCTAAAGCTGAGGGAGATGCTATGATAGTGAAGAGCTTCCCTAACAAAGTGCTGTTGTCCCTGCTACCCTGCTGGTGCTTTCTCCTGTAGCCTCTATGGCTCTGTGTTTCAACGCCCCAGTTCAAGCGCAACTGAGAGCCGTGGCTTCCCCATTTCCTGGGCCTCCCATCATCCCTAACAAAGGAAAGGCCTTTAAGAAAGAAATGTTTCAGAGAGGAAAGTCATCACCTAGCTTAATGTAGTCCAACTGGCTGACAATCTGAGGGAAAGAGAAAATAGAACAGGAGGAAGCAAACTATTTCTGTGATAAATGTTCCAAAATTAGACTGTACAGGGCCCATGTTATATTTCCTCAGAATATTAATACAGCCCTACTAGAATACATCACTGAGATTTCACTGGAAAATTGGAAAAGGGCAAGGGGAAGAGGAACTTGAAAATATTAAGCAATTGAAATAAGCAGATTTTTAAAAAATGAATTTGTTATGGTCAGGACCAGCTTTATAACAAGAGAGTAAGTTTTATGTTCATTGTTATTATGATGATGGGAAAGCCTTAGGGGACTCTTGTGTCTCAAAGCTGTCCCTAAGATATATTTCTGCTTCTCTGAGCTTTGAGGTGAATGGTGCTTCCAAACCACTGTTGAAAGATGCTTCCACCACCTCAAGATTTATTTGATGGATAAGCCAGAACCAAAGCCACTTTTCAACTACCGGACTCTCTCTTTCACTGTGCTGCTGTTTGTCTTGACATCTGGCCTTCCGCACCAGCAGGGAGGGAGATGCAAAGGTCATAGATGCTTCGAAGCAGGCAGGTGTAGTAGGGTGCCTTTCAGTGTTGCTGCTCCTTTTCTCTGGGCTTGCATCACTTTTCTGCCTCTTGGTTTTCTCATCTGGGACTGAAGGCAATAATTACTATTAGTGTTTTCTTTATCTGTGGGATGAAGGCTTCTGGCTCTCTCACAGCTCCTTTTTTATTGTGCCGTCAGCACAGGTGCTTATAATTTAGACTGGTGTTTTTCAGGCCATGATTTAAGGAACACTTGTTCCTGAGATGTCTTCATAATTTTCTGTAATTAATGTGTTTCATGAATAAATAAGTGCAAAAGACACCAATTAAATCCAAGTAAAGAAGCCCAGAACCTAGAGCTTGTACTGTGGCTTACCAGAAGAGAGAAATGAGAAGTATTTTGTACACACACACATACAAATATAAATATGTATATATATATACATGTGTATGTACACACACACACACATATCTCACTTGACAGTATCTTATTGCCATAAATTTCCACAGGACAAAATTTGGGGATTGTCTTAGGGTTTCTATTGCTATGAAGAGACAACAGCAACTCTTATAAAAGAAAACATTTAGCTGGGACCCGCTTATGGTTTCAGAGGTTTAGTCCATTATCATCATGGTGAGAAGCATGGTGGCATGCAGGTAGGCATGGTGTTGAGAGTTCTCCGTCTTGATCTGCAGGTAGTGGGAAATAAACTGCCTCCCTTCCTTCATCACGACAAACCTACCGCAACAAGGCCACACCTCCTAATAGTGCCACTCCCTAAGGGTGCCATTTTATTCAAACCACCACAGGGATTATGGTCTGTTGATGATATTAATTGACCTACACCTAGTTTCAAGGATCGTTTTTTTTTTTTTATTTTTTATTTTTTTATTTTAGTTACATTTTGTTAACTCTGTGTCCCAGCTGTATCCCGCTCCCTCATTCCCTCCCCAACCCCACACTCCCTCCCTGATCTCCTCCCTGCCCCTTTCCAAGTCCACTGATAGGGGAGGACCTCCTCCCCTTTCATCTGACCCTGTTTTATCAGGTATCTTCAGGGCTGGCTGCAAAGTCCTCCTCTGTGGCCTAACAG
>NW_026591086.1:14559973-14655593 GCF_907164565.1 Psammomys obesus | reverse complement strand
TTTCTCCTTCTGGGATACTTCACTCAGAATGATCTTTTCTAGATCCCACCACTTGCCTGCAAATTTCATGATTTCCTCCTTTTTGATTGCTGAGTAGTATTCCATTGTGTAAAAATACCACAATTTCTGTATCCATTCCTCTGTTGATGGACATCTGGGTTGTTTCCAAGTTCTGGCTATTACAAATAAAGCTGCTACGAACATGGTTGAACAAATGTCCTTGTTGTGTACTTGAGCAAATTTTGGGTATATACCTAGGAGTGGTATAGCTGGGTCTTGAGGTAGCACTACTCCTAGTTGTCTGAGAAAGCGCCAGATTGACTTCCAAAGTGGTTGAACCAGTTTACATTCCCACCAGCAATGGAGGAGGGTTCCCTTTTCTCCACAACCTCTCCAGCATGTGCTATCACTTGAGTTTTTCATCTTGGCCATTCTGATGGGTGTAAGGTGAAATCTCAGGGTCGTTTTGATTTGCATTTCCCTAATGGCTAATGAGGTTGAGCATTTCTTTGTTTCTCTGCCATTTGATGTTCCTCTTTCGAGAATTCTCTGTTTAGCTCTGTTCCCCATTTTTTAAGTGGATTACTTGGTTTGTTGCTTTTCTGCTTCTTTAGTTCTTTATATATACTGGATATTAGCCCTCTGTCAGATAAAGGGTTGGTGAAAATTCTTTCCCAATCTGTAGGCTGTCTATTTGTTTTGATGACAGTGTCTTTTGCTTTACAGAAGCTTTTCAGTTTCATGAGGTCCCATTTATTGATTGTTGCTCTTAGAGCCTGTGCTGTTGGTGTTCTGTTCAGGAAGTTGTCTCCTGTGCCAATGAGTTCTAGGCTGTTCCCCACTTTTTTTTTCCAGCTGATTTAGAGTATCTGGTTTTATGTTGAGGTCCTTGATCCACTTGGACTTTAGTTTTGTGCAGGGTGATAAATATGGATCTATTTTCATTTTTCTGCATGTAGACATCCAGTTGGTCCAGCACCATTTGTTGAAGATGCTGTCTTTTTTCCATTGAATGGATTTGGCTTCTTTGTCAAATATTGAGTATTCATAGGTGTGTGGGTTTATTTCTGGGTCTTCTATGCGATTCCATTGATCCTCCTTTCTGTTTCTATGCCAATACCATGCAGTTTTTATTACTGTTGCCCTGTAGTACAGCTTGAGATCGGGAATGGAGATACCTCCAGATGATCTGTTGTTGTACAGGATCGTTTTGGAGATTCTGGGTTTTTTGTTTCTCCATATGAAGCTGAGAATCTTTTTTTCAAGGTCTGTAAAGAATTGAGTTGGTATTTTGATGGGAATTGCATTGAATCTGTAGATTGCTTTTGGCAGGATGGCCATTTTCACAATGTTAATCCTACCAATCCATGAGCACGGGAGATCTTTCCATCTTCTGAGATCTTCTTCAATTTCTTTCTTCAAAGACTTGAAGTTTTTCTCAAACAGGTCTTTCACTTGCTTGGTTAGAGTCACACCAAGGTACTTTATGTTATTAGTGGCTATTGTGAAGGGTGTTGTTTCCCTAATTTCTTTCTCAGCCTTTTTGTCTTTGGTATACAAGAGGGCTTCTGATTTTTTTGAGTTGATTTTGTATCCTGCCACTTTCTGAAGGTGTTTATCAGCTGAAGAAGTTCTCTGGTTGAATCTTTGGGGTCGCTCATGTATACCATCATATCATCTGCAAATAGTGACACTTTGACCTCTTCCTTTCCGATTTGTATCCCCTTGATCTCCTTTAGATGTCTTATTGCTCTGGCTAGGACTTCAAGTACAATGTTAAAGAGATATGGAGAGAGTGGGCAGCCTTGTCTTGTCCCTGATTTCAGTGGGATTGATTTAAGTTTCTCTCCATTGAGTTTGATGTTGGCTATAGGCTTGCTGTATATTGCCTTTACTATCTTTAGGTATGGGCCTTGTATCCCTGATCTCTCCAAGACTTTAAACATAAATGGGTGTTGGACTTTGTCAAATGCTTTTTCAGCATCTAAGGAGATGATCATGTGGTTTTTCTCCTTCAGTTTGTTTATGTGGTGGATTACATTGATGGATTTCCGTATGTTGAACCACCCTTGCATTCCTGGGATGAAGCCTACTTGGTCATGGTGGATGATATCTTTGATGTGTTCTTGGATTCGGTTTTCAAGTATTTTATTGAGTATTTTTGCATCAATGTTCATAAGAGAGATAGGTCTGAAGTTCTCTTTTTTTTGTTGGATCTTTGTGTGGTTTAGGTATCAAAGTGACTATGGCTTCATAGAATGAGTTTGGTAGTGTTCCTTCTATTTCTATTTTGTGGAATAGTTTGAGGAGAATTGGTGTTAGTACTTCTTTGAAGGTCTTGTAGAATTCTGCGCTGAAGCCATCTGGTCCAGGGCTTTTTTTGGAGGGGAGACTGTTAATGACTGCTTCAATTTCCTTGGGAGATATAGGGCTATTCAGTCTTTCTACCTGATCTTGACTTAATTTTGGTAGATGGAATCTGTCAAGAAAGTTATCCATTTCATTTAGATTTTCAAATTTTGTGCCATATAGGCTTTTGTAGTATGACCTAATAATCGTTTGGATTTCCTCAGTGTCTATAGTTATGTCCCCATTTTCCTTTCTGATTTTGCTGATTTGTATGGTTTCTCTCTGCTTTTTAGTTAGTTTGGCTAAGGGTTTGTCTATCTTGTTGATTTTCTCAAAGAACCAGCTTTTTGTTTCATTGATTCTTTGGATAATTTTATTTGTTTCTAATTGATTGATTTCTGCCCTTAGTTTGATTATTTCCAGCCATCTGCTCCTCTTGGGTGTATCTGCTTCTTTTTTTTCTAGGTTTTTCAGTTGGGCCATTAAGTTGTTTGTATGTGATGTTACGGATTTCTTCTTGTAGGCACTTAGTGCTATAAATTTTCCTCTGAGCACTGCTTTCAATGTGTCCCATAAATTTGGGTATGTTGTGCCTTCATTTTCATTGAATTCTAGAAAGTCTTTAATTTCTTTCTTTATTTCTTCCTTGACCCAGCTGTCATTGAGTAGTAAGTTGTTCAGTTTCCATGTGCGTGTCGGCTTTTTGTTGTTTCTGTTGTTGTTGATGTCCAGCTTTAGTCCATGGTGGTCAGATAGTATACAAGGGATTATTTCAATCCTTTTGTATCTGTTGAGGCTTGCTTTGTGACCAACTATATGGTCTATTTTGGAGAAGGTTCCATGTGGTGCTGAAAAGAAGGTGTACTCTTTTGAGTTTGGGTGAAAAGATCTGTAGACGTCTATTAGGTCCATTTGATTTAGGGATTCTGTGAGTGCTTTTATTTCCCTATTTGGTGTCTGTCTGGTTGATCTGTCCCTTGATGAGAGTGGGGTGTTGAAGTCTCCCACTATTAAGGTATTAGGATCAATGTATGATTTAAGCTTTAATATTGTTTCATTTACGAATGTAGGTGCTCTTGTATTTGGGGCATAGATATTCAAAATTGTGATGTCCTCTTGTTGGATTTTTCCTTTGATGAGAATATAGTGGCCCTCCTTATCTTTTTTGATTAACTTCGGATGAAAGTCTATTTTATTAGATATTAGGATGGCTACTCCAGCTTGTTTTCTGGAACCAGTTGCTTGAAAAACATTTTTCCAGCCCTTTACTCTGAGGTAGTGTTTATCTTTGTTGCATAGGTGTGTTTCTTGGATGCAACAGAATGTTGGGTCCTGTTTCCGTAACCATTCTGTTAGCCTGTGTCTTTTTATTGGTGAGTTGAGTCCATTAATATTGATAGATAATATTGACCAATGCATGTTAGTTCCTTTTGTAATGGAGTCGATGATCTTACCTTGTTTCATTGCTTGTTTTCTTTTCATTTTTGTTGGGATATTATCTGTATGCCCTGTTTTCTTGGGTGAATTCGTTTTCGTTGGATTTGAGTTTTCCTTCTAGTATCTTCTGTAGGGTTGGTTTGCTGTATAGATATTGCGTAAATTTAGTTTTGTCATGGAATATTTTGTTTTCTCCATCTATGTTGATTGAAAGCTTTGCAGGGTATAGTAGTCTGGGTTGACATTTGTGATCTCTTAGAGTCTCCATGATGCTTGCCCAGGCCCTTCTGGCTTTCATAGTTTCTGATGAGAAGTCTGGTGTGATTCTGATAGGTCTACCTTCATATGTTACTTGGCCTTTTTCCCTTGCTGCTTTTAATATCTTTTCTTTTTTCCGTAGATTTAGTGTTTTGACTATGATGTGACGTGATGTGTTTCTTTTCTGGTTTAGTCTATTTGGTGTTCTGTAGGCCTCTTGTATATTTATGGACATCTCTTTCTTTAAGTTGGGAAAATTTTCTTCTATGATTTTCTTGAAAATATTTTCTGGACCTTGGAGCCTGGAGTCTTCTTTTTCATCAATTCCTATTATTCTTAGATTTTGTGTTTTCATAGCATCCTTGAGTTCTTGGATATTTTGTGATTGGAATTTTTCTGATTTTACTTTTTCTTTGAGAGAAGTATCAATTTCTGCAAGTGTGTCTTCAGCTCCAGAGATTCTCTCTTCCATCTCTTGTATTCTGTTGGTGATGCTTACTTTTGTGGTTCCTGATCTTTTCTCCAAGTTCTCCAGCTCAAGAGTCTTCTCATTTTGTGTTTTCTTTATTGATTCTAATTCTGTTTTCATGCCTTGCACCATTTCTTTCATGTGTTTGAATTTGGATTCCTGTCTCTCTACGATGGACTCTATTTCTTTGTTCATTTCCTTTTTGTATGCCACTAATTTTTCCTCTACTTGTGCCTCTATTTATTTGGCTATGTTTGCCTGTGTTTCTTTAAGGGTTTTGTCTATTTCTTCTTTCTTTACCTCCAATTGACTGGCCAACTCTTTGAAAGATTTGTTCATTTCCTTCTTATGAGCCTCAAATAATTGAGCAAGCATGGCTTTAAGGTCATTTTCCTGTGCTTCTGATGAATTGGAGTATCCATCGATTTTGGGGTTTTCTGGTGGAGTCATGATGTCCTGATTTATGTTGGAAGTGTTCTTTCACCTACCCTTGGCCATTGGCTTATCTGAGACCTTCCCTGTTTGTTTTTGGATTCTGCCGATCAGACTGGTACTGTCTCTCTCTCGAGTCTGGAGAATTCTTCAGGAAGTTGAGAGAGGTCCCGTGTCCTTAGCGTGTGCTGAGGACTAGCTGTACCTGTGGGAGGAAAGTAAGCAGGCGCAAACAGAGGCAAATGCAAGCGTGCGTGCGTGTGTATATGTGTGTGTGTGTGTAAGTGGGCGTGGGCGTGTGTCTCGAGGGACAGTGTGATGGCTTATGTTGAACCCTTGAGTGTGTGGGAGGGGCTCTGCAATGTATATGTCGCAGGCGCTAGTGATGATCGCAGCGCAATTTCTGGCATTAACTGCCTTAACTCCTCAATTAGACCCACAGAGCAGGAACTTCAATGTTCCAAGTGCCCCTCTGTTTCCCAAAGTGGGTATATGGGTGGGAGGGGGTTCGATGCCTGGCTTCTGTTTTAGAAGGACCCAGGATCAGTGGAGCTGCAGATTCTCAAGGGTGCACTCACTTACAGGCAGGTCACTTGGCAGAGATCGGGGTATCTGGGCTCTCTGCTCTCTGGTTTGGCCCTGCTTCTTTGATGTGCTCCGCCAGTTCCGTGATGTTGTCACTGCCAGGTTATGAGGTCTTGCTACAGCTGGAGATTTCAGGGTGGTCACGTCAGTAGGAATCGGGGTAACCAGCCTTTCTGTTCTCTGGTTTGGCCCTGGTTAGTCTTAAACTGGAGGGCTGATGTGCCCCGCCAGCTCAGTGCTGCTCCGCCGCCAGGTTAGAAAGTCCTGCTGTAACTGGAGACTGGGTTGCTAGTCCAGATGCTTTCTGGGAAGTCCTGGGGTCTCTTCACTGTGCTCTCCAAGCTTCGGAGGCCCAGCGCCTGGTGTGTCTAGCTTGTATGGCGTTTCTGTCTTGTTTTGGTGAGTATATAGAGTATTCTCTGTCACTGTGGGATTGGGCGGGCCGTACCGTCAGTGATGGCGCTCCTGCAGAGCTAGTATGGCGTCTAGCAGACTCAAGTCCTGGGAGGATGGTGCAGCTGCCGCGCGAATCTGGGGCTGTGAGACACAGTACTGCTGGCCTTTGCTGATAAAGGGCTTGGGGCTCCGCCTCAGTGGCTGCAGGCCCCAGGCAGTTAGGTCTGCGCTGAGAAAGGCGAGTCCTGAGTCCGCTGTGCCAAGGAGGAGGGAGGTCTCCTGCGATGTTCCCTGTTGTTTAGAAAGTCTCTCCGTTGTTTCCCTGGCTTCAGAAGTTCTTCCACTCATCAACTCAGAACTTTATCTCTTCCACAGCTCGGAAACTGTGTGTGCTAGTCGCCATCTTGGCTCCGCCCCTCCTCAAGGATCGTATACTAGACTTTCAGCAAGGGTATAACTGGCCTTGGCTTACAAAATCCTCATACCTTGAAGCTTAGCTCTTATTTCTCTTTATAGTCACGAATCTCAATTTATTATCTTCTGTTGCCCCTTCATAATGATCATGAATGCATGGTGCAAGAGCTGGCCTGCTGGACCACACGTGGCAGGCGGTGGAATTATCCCAGTTAAACTTGGCCTGTGCCATCCATCATCAAAGTACCACTAGAAATGTGAGTCTCAGCCAGTGACTAATTGGCCTAAAATTCATGCAAGGGAGTCCAGACAGAGCATGAGTATCCTCACATTAAATCACCAGCTGAGTTCAGGAGACATGCAAATTATGTCGGTTACAAGCCACTGGCTTTTAGAAGTCTTGGGTTCTATATATAATGCTGTACATAGCATTATGTATAGCAATAGAAATCTGATAAGAAACTGGAATGAAAACTGATACAGAAGCTGAATGTCTCCCACTGTTCATGTTATTGGTTGACTGATGGGAAACTATATCATGCCCTCCTCCTAAGACACTTAAAGGCACTCTTCCTCTTTAGACACACCTCCTTAAAAAGTTTCTTCCAACCACAGCACTAGGCTCAAGGGCCAGGATCCCAGGTTCTAATGTGGCTTCTCAGAGAGGTAGGGTGTTCAGTGAAAAAAAAAAAAAAAGACAATCTATTTGGCACCCAAATTAATACAATGGATATCAAAGGGCAGAGTAGTCTTATTCAGAAAGGAAGAGTGGGCTGAGGTAATGATTCAGTGGGTACAGTATTTCCTGAAGAACTGTGAAGACCAGAGCGTAGGCTTCCAGGATCCATGTAAAAACTGGGAGGGCATGATGGTGTGTCTATATTCCCAGAGGGCAGGAATCAGACCCAGAGACACTGATCCCAGAGTGAGCCGGCTTACTAGACTGACAAATGGTGAGCTCCACATTCAGTGAGAATCCCCGCTTCATCACATAGGCTGGAGAGCAAATGAGAAGGACTCCTGATGTCATTCTCAGGCCACTCTCCCTTGCCATATATGCAACTGCATATCATACACAGACCTGCACACATACATACATACATACATACATACATACATATCAACACAACACACATACATACACACAAACATACCACACATACATACATACAACACACAGCATACACACATGCATACGTACATATATATAGATAGATACATACATACGTGCACGCACGCATGCGCGCACACACACACACTGAAAAAAAGAACAGAAGCTAGGTATTTTGGCTCATGCCTGTAATCCCAGCACTTGGGCTAGAGGTAAATGGGACTGAATAACAGCCTGAGATACACTGTAAGTCCTTGTCTCAACAACCAAAGTGTTGGGAATTGCTGTTTCTGAAGAAAGGAAGAGCCCTTGGTTAGGCCTCTATGTGCTCCCTGAGAGTGATCCCAGGCCATTGTTTTCTGACACTGGGCCGTACCATCGGAAATGTTTTCCTCATTGGCCATCTGTGTGTGTGTGTGTGTGTGTGTGTGTGTGTGTGTGTGTGTGTGTGTGTTGAATTTTTCTATTCTGTAAATTAGAATATGAAATAAAGAGTTTTACATGGCACTTCTATACATGTATTATTACACTTTGTTCTGATGCATCCCCTTCACACTACTCTCTCCTATCCCCCTGACCAGTGTTTGCTGGTCCATTCCTTCTCCTCATATAGTTCTCTCTCCTGCTTTCATTCTGTATTCCGTTCTTCTCGCTTTCCCCCTCCTCCCACAAAGATCACTTCTTTCTTATGCTCCCCTATCTGATTTTATTTCACCCTTATACGCATTTAAATCTATATCATGTGTATGAGAGAAAACATACAGTATTTATTATTTGTCTTTCTTGGTCTGTCTTATTTGGCTTAGCATAATGACTTCCTATCTCCCCTGTTTTTCTGAGATGTCATGATTTCATTTCCCTGTACCACAGTTTCTTTATCCATCCAGACATTGATAGAGATCTAGATTGGTTGCATTTCCTGGCTTTTGTGGACAGTGAAGTAATAGATACGGGTATGCTAATATCTCCATAATATGTTTACTGAAGAGTCCCTCAGGTAGGAGGGGCATTGCTGAATCCTATGGCATTAAAAAAAAAAACCTTATACTGATTTTCACAGTGGCTGTACATCATAAGTATGCTATGCCAGAAACCTAGATGAGCACATTTGTGCCTTTTTACAATGTCATAATTCATTGAATAACAAATAAATTCACAAGGTTTAGAGTTCTCCATGGCAAAAATTTGCCAGATAACTCTACCTACCTTGGTAGCCTGAGTAAAGAAAATGCAGGTTCATTGCCTCTAACTTTGACTCTAACATAGTGAAAGAACATATTGAATCTTGTCTCTCTGGTTTACAGGATGAATACAAGTTAAAGAGGTTATTATAGTAGGATTCACAAGTGAGCCAAGAATGAGTCTGTAGAGATAAACTAGATTGGTGCTGGGAGGCAGCTGCTGTTGAAGTCATAGTTCGAGCGTCTATAAGGTGAACTGAGATACAAGGGGAGGAAATGGAGGGCTCAGGTTGAAGTCTGGATGGATGAAAAGATAGATGAGGAAGCAGTTGACTAGACTTCATTTACAGGAAGACCAGGCTGAGCTAGTACCAGGAAAAATCAGGAGTCTGCCTCGAAGCATATACCAGGTATCTGATGACAAGCTGGGTTAGAATAACACTATCACAGTCTTAGGTGTCCACTGTTTTATGGGGTTCAGGGAGGAGTTACACCCTTTCCTTGGTCCAGTTTGCCTAATGTGTTCTTAGACACGGTTTCCCTGATTTTAATATAGCCATGTTTCCCCTACAGACTGAGTTCACCCTAGTAAGTTTATAAAGACCTTCCATACTTGTAAATAAGTCACTTGTCAGTCTGTGTTGGCTGAGTGGTGTCTGACAGGTGGCATAGTTTGTGAGTCAACCCAGTCATTCTTCTGCTCAAAATGTGTTGGGCCTGATAAGGCCTGCTGCATCTACCTGAGCCTAGCTTGAGTTTGGAGACCTGTCTTTAGCTTCTGATTTAAGAGGTGCCACTTCCAGGCAAAAATGATTAAGCATATCTACCTTAAAATCAACCCTGCCTGGTAACTGTTACGTGGAGTTTTGTCTCTGGCCCACCTCTCCATGCACTACCTAATCTTGTCCTCTATGTCATCTTACCCCACTTCCTTAATCCTGCCTCCTGACCTAAACCTATAAAAAGGACTGCTTTATTCAATAAACCAAGTTCCTGTTTCGACAGATCTCCCCGCTCTATGGTGTTTTATTCCCTGGGGCTTCTGGGGAGGTCCAGGCTGTCGACGCTCACCATTCCGTTCAGCCACGGAGGGCATCCAGCTGGACTGGCCACTCTCCTCTCAGCTCCACCTGCCGGATATCGACTGGCAAAAATGAAGTCAAAAGCTGCTTATAAAATGAAGCCTCTTAAAGAAAAGCCTGAAAATTTAGTTTCACATGATATGGAGGTGCTTAGGGCAGCACAGAACTGGGTCTCAACTCTGAGTCAGTTTATCTCCCCACCAGCAGCATATAAGGGCTCCTCTTTTCCCATATCTTACCTCTCCATCCAGGCGCCATAATAGAGTATCTTAGAGGCAGATACTTGGTTGGTTTCTTGTCCTAACTTTGTTTTACTTTCAGAAACTTTTGCCGGCAAGTAACACTACAGATGAGAACTATTTATTTTTCTTACTTAGTAGTCCCTTAATAGTCCCTCTACATTTGCTTAGGCACTGGCTGGTTATTTTTTAACCCTTTTATCCCTAGTAGAACACTATAGATATGTAGCTGGCAAGAACCACTGACACTTTCCACGTTCTACTTGAAACTGCTATTACTCACACCTCAGTATCCATTAATTAATGCACAAGAGTAAGTATTACTTTCTACTTTATTTAAAAAAATACCACTGAAATGGACCAGATAAATCAATGATCCAGTCTAATGAATGATCCGAGGGAAATGCCCTACGGGAAAAGAATATATATGGGAATCAAAAGGCTTATGAGAATGAAGCACGTGATTGGGGCTGCTGTGTCATATCCTGAACATTCAAATTTGAGGACTATGAAAAGGTACTAATCAGTATCTCTTGGCCCTTTCTACCTTTTATCTCTTTAGGTCTTAGGTGCCTTTATAAGGTAAAGCATCTGGTTTCCTTTCCATAAAATAATACAAATCAAAGAAGCACATAACAGATTTTGTCTCACCGATTTTCCCACCAAAATGAGAGAACTTTTCCTACTTGTTTGAAATGAATAACTTTTAGTTAGGGATTCCATTGCTTCTATGAAACATTGTGACTGAAAATCAGTTTGGGGAGGAAAGAGTTTATTTGGCTCACATTTCCACATCAAATTCTATCATTGAAGGCAGTCAGGACAGAAACTCAAACAGGGCAGGATCATGGAGGTAGAAGCTGATGCAGAGGCCATGGAGGGCTGCTGCTTACTGGCTTGCTCCCATGGCCTGCTCAGCCTGCTTTCTTATAGAACCCAGGACCACCAGCCCAGGGATGGTACCACCCACAATGGGCTAGGCTCTCCCCATAAATCACTAGTTAAGTAAGAAAATGCTCTACAGCAGCAGATTTCAATTTTCTTAGTGCTGTGGCCTTTTAATACAGTTCCTCATATTGTGGTGACCCCCAAACCATAAAATTATTTTTTTTGCTACTTCGTAATTATAATTTTGTTACTATTATGAATTGTAATTCAAATATCTGTGTCTTTTGACAGTCTTGGGTGACTGCAGTGAAACAGCTGTTCAAGCCTCGAAGGGTTAACAATGTATGGGTTGAGAACTGCTATTCTACTGGCTGGCCCACGGCCTATCTTATTTTCACATTTGAGGTTTTCTCCTCTTGGATGACTCTAGTTTGTGTCAAGTTGACACAAATCTAGCCAGCACAAGGACCATGAAGGCGTTTAGCCCTGTTGTCTCAAGAATGAGATCCTCTACTTTCTCTGAAATACTTTGAGAAAACACACCACCAGGTTTGTCTTTGCCGAGATTCTTTTCCAAGAGGCCTGGTTTGGGTTAGAAACTTGATCAGTTTCTCATCTATTTCATGAATACCTAAGACTGCCCACTGAGGCAGTGGGAATCGATATTTCTTGAAAAGTTAGAATTCTCATTTCAACGCACCTCAACATCCTTAGGGCTGCTAGAGTTTCCTGTTATTTTGAATTTGCGCATCTGTTGTTCAGAGAGAGATCAGAAGGTGGATTCCTTTTTAAGTGTTTGTAGGTGCGTCTGAGGGGGAAAACTTAGCAAGCGGTAAACTGTGAGGCCAGGTGGAAGTCCGCCATCACCGATGACCTAGGAAGACCCTGTGAATGGTCTATATACCATGACTATGGGGGGGACTGCTGTCATTCCATTTCAGGGAGAAACCTAAGGGACTTAATCAAGTCCCCATCATCCATTGGGTGGGAGTATTCTAGAAGGGTGCTCTTGACCACTTGAAGGCATTGCCTTTGAGATTTACCCAGACAGACCCAGAGGCTGTATGTTTTGTCTACCTGCCCTAAGTCACAGACGATCAGTACAAAACGTGCAGTGCAGGTTGGCACAGTCTTTGCTGGCTGTTCTCTATTGCTCAGTCTGATCACATACTAGGCCCCAGCCTTTGTTGGCACATGTTGAACTAAAACTTCTATTATGTGCTTGAGGAACAGGTAACAGGGTGAAAAATCCTACCCAGTTCCTGCTCAGCCTTAGGGAGTGACAATTATTCTCGGTAAGAATTCATAGCACTCTGTACTTGAAACTTGAATTCCTGTGATTGTAATTTATAAAAGTAATCTGTGATATGTTGATTTGACGTAACAATCAGTGTCTGTTTAACAAATGGCCCACAGTAGTTTTCATCTGTTATCTCCTTTCAAAGACAGTGTTTGACTTCCAATCCCATTCTTCATATTCTATGTCAAAGGACGCAAGAGGAAGAAACTCAGTTATGCATAAATATACTCAAAGGTAAAAGATTTATTTATCAGTAGAAGCCTCAAATTGGCCAATTTTTGACTTTTCATCTTTAAAAAAAAATGCTTTAAAAAATGAGATTGCCTCCAGGTGCTGTGGATTACATGGCACTCCCTCAGATGTGAAAGCAGATGAGAAGGAATATTCTGGTTCCTGGTTCCATCCCTTTCTTATCTACACATAGCTCTTCTTAAGTGAACTTGACAAGTGTTGTGGGCTGATCCGAAGATAGACTACTGCAGTAAACAAGAAAAAGAGTTTTCCCCATCACATAGCAAATGAGCTTTCTAATAGAAATTTCTTTGTGCCGGGGAAGATATTACAGTTTTCAACACACAATAAATATATTTGCTAGACAAAAAAATACATTTCATTACATGTGATGCACTTTCTATTGTACATTAACCACCTTTTCTGCTTTGTATAGTAAAACACTATTTTCTACTGTAAACTGTCTGTGATTTATTTTTGTGGGCCTCCTTTTCTCTGCAAAGTAAGAACATTCCATTATAGCCGGGTCCCAGGGAATATATATTATTTAAAAAGTGGCTGGCTCAGTGTAAACATCTGTGCTTCTCTGGGCATCTTTACAGAGCAGGCAACAGTTAATATCTTCAACAGAACAGCTAATTTGATTAACATAATCAGTCTGTAATTCCAAGTTTCCTGGAGTCCTTGACGATGAAACCCTCAGCAACTATACTACAAATGTATGTTTTGTAAAATAACACTATTGCCTGTTCCAGCTCCGACTGTAATTTTCCCCAGTGATGTTTCTTGGAGGTTAAGAATACATAATTAATAGATTTGTTTCATCTTGGAAGATTATATACCTTGTTGACCTTTACTGAGAACGGCAGGTGCCACAGCCATAGTTTCTTCATTGTTGAGTATGTTTGGCCCTGATTACCATGTGCAGCGTTGTACTGTACCTGTCATGTGGTTGTTCTGGTGTACTTGGGAGCATTGCTGACTGCTTATCCGTAGTTTTTCCTCTTCTGTGTAAGCATGCCTATCAGTGTGATACTTGCTCAGGTCTTGTTTGGGCAACCCTATTGTTGTGGTTTGATGGGTATAGCTACCTTGCCATTTCTAGGCAACACAATCCCATTGAAGACATCCAGGTTGTCCTGGCTCTTACAGTCTTCCTGCCTCCTCTTCTGAAAACTAGTCCCCAGGCTTTCAGGGTCAGATCCGGCTCAAATCTTCTGATCTGGTGTCTGAAGCACATAGTGTCTGGTGCCATAGCATCTTATCTTTAACTCCTGGGAGGCAACCAAGAGAAACCGCAATGCCCTATACTGCTCTGGGTATCTCCTGTACTCCCCTGACCAAAAACTTGTAAGGAGGTTTCTCATGTTCAGTGCTGAGGTTGTTAGACGGTCAATGGCTCTTGTGGGAAGCACTGTCAGCCCAAACGAAATAAAGGCATATATATGTATGCACATAAACTTTGTTATGTACTACATAAACTTGTATGTATTACATGCCAATTTAGGCAAATACAAGAACATGATTCCTTAAAACTTTTCCAAACATCCTTAGTGTTATTTATTCCTCTTCCTCCCTCTCAGCCTCTGCTTCTGTATTTACCCCATCATTTTTTTTTTCCATTTCCCTCTTTGTACTATTTGTATTCTGCTATGCCTCCCTCTCGGACTCCCCTTCCCCCTGCCATGGTTCTTTTTACTTTCCTGGTTTCTGTGGTTACTCTAAGGTTTATATTCCCATCTGAAGATTTGGAGCTTTTAAAATAAGCAAGCAAAACAATTGGAAGCTGTTTAGCCTGGGTTTTCTATTTCCTCTCTCTAACCCCCCCTCTTTCTCTTTCAAATTTTTTCCATATATGAATGCATTTTATTTTGCTCAAACTCACCCCACATTCATTCCTTTATTCCTCCTGGCTCTCTTCTCCCACATTTCCCTCCTCATAAATGTATATATGAAACCACATCTAATCACTGTTGCCCACATGCACGTGGCTGCAGAGATGTCCACTATGGCATGGGAAACCGGTGTGGCTCACCTCTGAAGAAAACCAAATTTCTTTCCCCAAATCTCACTACCTGGCTATAACGGCTTCTCTGGAGAGCGATTCTGTGAGCCACCACACCAAAATGATAAATGTAAGTTCTCTCCTAGAACCTATAACCTTTCTAACGATTGGTTCTAGGTCAGGGTTATACTAGCAAGCATGAGTTCCCTCCTGTTGAATGGGCCTACAATCCAATCACACAGCTGTTGGTTACCCCTCAAGATGACCATGTCACCATTGAATGGACCCAGCTTGTGAGGTGAGTGGTTGATGTAGTTCTTAAGGCAGGCCCAATTCTTATGAAAAAGAAAAGCAATTTGTCTATATTTCATTGATCAGACATTGCTTAGTTGTGTTTTCTACAATTTTGCAAACTCATCATTTCAACTTATATTTTTATTAGTTCTTTGAGGATGTCATTTCATTTTTATCATCCTTGATGAAACTAATGCTGTTATGCAGATGAAACCGTGCTTTTCTACATGTTTGAGAGCTGGTTTTATTTTCAGATATAGCTTGATGGCTTTTCTATGCTGCAGCAGAAGTAGAAAAAAGTGAACTAAAGCATCAAGATTTCTGAAACCAGGGAATATTACTTAGCCTCACAGAAAGAGTTAAGTTGTGATATTTGCTACAAGTTGTGAATGAACCTTTAAGACATAAAGCTGAAGGGAGGTTAGATAGGAAGACACACGCTGTTCCAATAGGCAGACTTGGGGAAACAAAGGGAATTGCAAGGGCTTGAGGGATGAAGTGGTGGGGAAAGCATTATTGTTCATTAAGGAGAGACATTTGTTGGGGATTAAAAGTTTTGGGTATAGACAGTGGCAATTGATTAATACTGTGAATGTGTTTAATGTTGCCAAATTGTATAATTACAAATGTTTGAAATAAGCATATTATAGATTCTTATCACAAAAGAAGTGTAAATAAAGAGATAGGTAAGATTCTGCCAAAGCATTTCTTTTGAGAGAAAAAGAGGGGCAAAGTTCTGGCTTCTTTTATTGAACCCGAAGCTTGAATATGTTCTTATGCAACCACTGGAAATGTCCTGTGTAGACCGTACTTTTTCATGTATTTGGCTCATTTTTCCCCCTGATAATTATTTACAATAATTATCTATCACATCTGACTCAAAGGGACTTTAGAGGCAAGAATGGTTTCCTGTCCTAGACCAGGAGAGATGGCCACATTCAGAAATGATGAAACTATAGTTTAAAAAGTTCTGGTAGAAATACAACCCTCACAGTGGAGCACAGGAAAGGAGCCCCCGGGCATGTAGCTTCGCAGAGAATGCTCACTGACCTCAGCTTGAGCAAAAATTGTCTTGTGTGGTTCACATCATAATACATACATTATTATTCACATTTGGGGGCCTTGGAATTTTGGATCAAAGATATTTTGAAGCACTTTCTAACACTCTACCTTTGTGTGTTCAGAAGCAAAGTGGCTC
Source organism: Psammomys obesus (assembly GCF_907164565.1). NCBI lineage: Eukaryota > Metazoa > Chordata > Mammalia > Rodentia > Muridae > Psammomys > Psammomys obesus. The sequence goes on along the minus strand of NW_026591086.1, from coordinate 14,639,724 downwards.
TGAAAGGCAAAAAAACACCTCTGGTCATTCTGTTCTACTTTCTGAATATTTATCAGGGAAGTGACTTTGAGACAAAATTCAGTGCCTGAGACTGCCTGGGTCCCTCAAAGAGCTTGCAAACCTAATAGATAAGATCAGAGCAGATAAGTGAAAAGGGCCTAGGAGGCAGTCAGTGTAGGATGTCTGGGCAGAGGCTGGGGAGTGACTTCTTGAGGGCGTGACAAAAAGTTCCAGTGAGGTCAGCTGTTGGCATGCACCTGAGTACAGCTGTGTAGACTTGTGATAAACAGACACGAGACAGATCGATTAGAGCATAAAGATGAACAAAAGTGGAAAGGCAAAAACAAACAAAAAACTTATCAACAACAACATGGAACTATGAAAGGGCCAATCAGAGGGCCTTCTGAGCCAGGTCATGAGGATCTCAAACCTTCTATATTCTGCTTATTTCTGGAACCAAGAACCCTGATTTGTCACTGGGAGATTTAGGGAAGGAAAGACCTCAAGAAACTTCATCCCCAACCCGTGTACGAGAGATGGTGGAGAATAAAAAAGAAAATAAAAGCTGTGATCAAAAGGCACCAGGTAAGCTCTGGTGTCATAGGTGGTCTGGGAATAGATGGAGCTGGAAGTATGACTAAGAATATGTTTTGGAGTTTATCATAGGTTAAACCTCAGGCTAACATTGTGAACTGCAAAGAATGCCGAATTATATAAATGTCCAAGCTTCATTTCCCATGTGTCAAAAGGGGACAATAATAATATCTCCATATAGTGTAACCACAAGTATTAAAGAGGTTGGACTATGGACTCCAGACCACCTGCAGGGCCAATGTGAGTGCACTCTCCAGGTGGTCCCTAAACTCCCATGGGAATCTGAGAGCCTTTAAAATCACCGAAAGATTATTTTCTCCAAAGCCAGGTTATTCACATGGTCAACTTTTTATAGCCATGGGAGAAAATTTTAAAGAAATGGCTGAGGAGGAAGAGTTTTTTTGAGCTCACACTTGCAGAGGTTTCAGTCCAGGACAAACTGTATCCATCGCTGTGGGCTTAAGGTGAGAAAGAATGCTGCAGCAGTAAGGGCATTGAAGGAGGCTGCTTGCCTTGTGGCAGTCAGGAAGCAGGAAGATTGAGGAAATGGCCAGAGACAAGATATATCCTTCAAAGCACACCCCCAGAGACTAATTCCCCAGCTGGGCCCCAACCCCTAGTTTCCGGCACTTTATAACAATACTATCAAATTTTAACTCTATTAGTAGATTGATTCAATGATTGGTTCAAATCAGCTCTAAGGGATGAGATTATCAGCACTGAGGGGTGGGTGGATGGTTATATAGGGTGGAGACACCATATATCCAATGATAACACACACTTGAAATGAAAATAGACAAGTATTGTAATTCCTTTCAAGTAAACACATCATCCTGGTGCCAAAGCTAATCTCTAGGAATCTCATTAAGTAGTTTTGAAGGTCCAACTGGCTGTCCATCCCTGCAAGTTGCTACTCAGGATCATTCTGTTTGGGACGGACGTCCCATCATGTCAGGTCTCAGGTCCTGCTCTCCTTCCTTTGAACTGATTTGTGAGTTTGGAGCCTGACTCTGTGCAGACTCATCGTATGACGTGATCCCTGGAACTGCCCGGAACTACGCCACCCATGTAAAGCACCCCCAAGTTCTGCAGGCAGAACCAGGAAGGTTGTGATGTCGTCCTCTGCATCCCTACCAAATGTTTTATCACCGTGAGTAGAACCTGTGTTCACCACCACACGTCCCTCAGGTGACCCTCTCAGGCTGCTTTAGAATAGCATTTTCTACAAATCATGTCTTCTGACTGTCTCAGTCCAGAAACCTGTCAGAATGCTCCTGGCCATGGACATCAGCAGGTGGTAATAATGAATGCTGCCGGTTTTAATGGGATAGTGGAATTTGCTTTTGCTTGCTCTCTTGAGACAGGGTCTCACTTTGTAGTGCAAGCTGCCCTCAAATTTTTAATCCTACTGCTTCAGCCTCATGAGTACTGCGATCATAGGCATGTGCCACCGTGCCCAGTTGATAATGGCATTCTCTTTGGTTCCTATAGCATTCCTATCACGTCTTCCTTACCACGAAGCTCACCTCTACAAACTTTGGGGAAAATGTCTCCTTCAGACTGACCGAACTCTGAGTGCATTAAGGAGAGAGTCTTTTTCTCATTCATCTCCGCATGCATAGCTTTGGCACTGAGCCTGAACAAAACACACGTGTAGAGGCTATGGGAGTTACGAATAAAGGCCTTCATTTGCCAGGGTTCAATAAAAAGAACCTGAGGGTAATAATGTCCAATAGGAAATTATGACTATCTTTTCATAGCTTCCAAGGATGCTCATTGTTCAGCTGTCTTTCTAAACGTGTTTCATTTAAAATTAATATCTTGAATACTTGTCTTTTTGGGGATTTTATGTAATAAAGCAGGAAGGAAAGGGAAGTTAAAGCCACATTCTACTCTACTTGAAGGTAAAAGGAAGGAAGACCAAATTGCTTAAATTGCTGGGCTTTTGTGTGAATGACTTCCTTCCTTTTTCTAACCCGTACTTTACAGAAAATATACAAACGTAACACTCCCGTGTGGATATGATGAGCTGATTTGGGTACTCAGTTTCTGCCACGGGGACAGAAAGCAACAGTAAGTCTGGTGTTGATTAGATTTAGATGTTTTATCTTGGTACTTCAGCCGTATCTCCTCCAATCCCGATTCATCTCCTGCACTGTGCTTTCCAAGCCAACGGCTGTGTATGTTCCTACTTTTACCAATGCTCTTTTCTCTTAGAGTCATCTGTCTCATACTGGATACACTTAAAGTGGTACTCTAGCACACAGATCTGAAAAATGAGAAAAAGATTTCATAGGAAGGAATGAAAATGTACGAGCAAAACATAATTCTATAAGACTAATAATATGGTAGAAGTCAAGATTTATTGAAAAAAATTAATATCTTTGCTATAAAATTTGTAACAGGAATATTTTCCGAATGTGTTTCAATGCATAAACCTGAATGTTACATACCAAGCATGGGACAGCAGCAGGTTCTTCCTTCTATTTACATGTTATGAAAATCGTTATGCAGTCCATGTGAAAAGAACGCACGATGGAGAACCATTACATTAGAAAAATAATATCCTTGATAAAGCATTCTCAAGGAGTCCAATCATAGCTTTCTGCCTCTTCAATAAGGCAAAAAGTCCCTGGAACAGCATATAACTTAATTTACAAAATACAATAACTGTTCAGACACATATTCAAGTTTTCTTTTGGTATGATTTTTTGCCCCCACTGTAAAATCACATTTTTGTTTTATTTTGTTGGTTTTTTTCGTTTGTTTGTTTGTTTTATTAACTAAAACGGAAAGACCTTCAAGAAAATGTCATTTAATGCTTTCAGCTATACATTACATATACAACTCTGTAGCCTGGCAACCACCATTGCTACGTGGCCGTTCGCTAAGCATTTGATCAGTGCTCTACTCAGCAACAAGGCCTATTCTGAGATTTTTGTCGCCATTGACTGTGGAGTCATTGCTTGGTATTCATAGGGGCAGGTCTGGCATAGTATGAGGCTTTGTCTAGTTTAAGGAACTGGTACACAATTACATTTCCACGCACAAGAAAACGCCACAGATGTCACTGAACAAGGCTTTGGTGGCTCCGCACAGGTCCCACGGCCGGCCCCAGTCCTCCCGCTCCTACGCTGTACAGCCTTGGCCGGCTTCAGAAGGCTTCACTTCAGGCTTTCCGAGCCAGTCTGCTAGGTCGTTTTAATCCCCTCAAAGGCACACAGCTTCCACCTCTTTTCCAGCGTAGCTCCCACGCCAGTGAATTCCTGCTTGAACATGCGCGGCAGCCTCATTAGAAGCATTTCGATTTCGTTGGCAGATATCTGTGAGGAAGAAAGAGAAGTCAGTTTCGGGAAAGGAGCCCACCTGAAAACTAGCGATGGACCTAGGGAAGTCCTGCTTCCCCTGGAGATACTCTGTTTTCTCCCTGGCTGTCAGGCAGTGGGGAAAAGCGCCGATTCGCCACCTCTGCTGTGCTCAGGCTCACCTTCCAAGGGCAGAAACTTTCTGTAGCTCATCAGGAACAGAGGCCCTAAGGTTGGGTTTCTTGCCATTCAACCCCGGTCTCTTCTTAGAGATGATAAAGGTTTAGGAATGAAGACTTAACCTCAAACTTACAGCAGTGAAAAATCTTCATTGGAGAGAGAGAGGAAGAGAAAAAGAAGAAAGAAATAGAGGAAAGAAAGGAAGGAAAGAAAAGAAAGAAAAAGCCTGGTGCAGTGGCATATGCCTATAATCCTAGACTTAGGGAAGCAGAGATAGGTGGAGCTCTGTGAGTTTGAGGCCAGCCTGGTCTACAAAGTGAGTCCAGGACACACCAAGAAACCTTGTTTCAAAAAACAAAACAACAAAGTTTAAAAATTTTACAATTTCTAGATGTTTTAGTTCAATTTTTTTTATTTTCTTAAAAAAAAACCAGGAATTTCTTACATTCATAATTCGTTCTTCATTTAAAACAAAATTAACTTTGATCTTTCCTAACACAGCCACTATTCTTATTTTCCTGTGTTTGCGTCCTAATCTGGGTGCATTACACACCAATATGGCTAATTTGGGGCGTGATATTCTGTTTGGAACCCCTATCTGCTATTGTTAAGAGTTAAATGAACCTTCTAGAGATAATTAGTCTCTTTAAGCCTTAGCAAATGGGAGTAACATTTAATAAGGACAGTGTCACAACTGTTGGCTTAGCACAGACTTGGGCATGTAGAAATGCTTCATGAAGCAGAGTGATCATCATTTTTCATGGTGTAACTGCCACAGAGAGATCATTGCAGAGTCCACACCTTCCCATTTCACAGTATTAAGATTGTTATTTTGGTCCGTCTTTTAAGAGAAAGTCAAATCAACTGTATTTAGCATTCCCAGGGAGGACATTCCATACACATTCAATATTCCTGGACCTATGATATAAAATTTTAGTTAAAAAGAGGCAATCCTGAAAGGTAAAATTGATGATACTCTTTTAAAAAATATTTATTTTATTTATCTGTGTCTGTGTGCATCAGTATGTGTGTAGGCCATGTGTGTGGGGATGCCTGAGTTACAGGTAGTTGGGAGCCACCTGATGTGGGTGCTAGAAACTGAACTCAGGGCTTTGGGAAGAGCAGTAAGGACTCTGAACCATCGGTCCATCTCTCTGTCCCCCTACAGATTGCATTCTGATATTTCTGTGTGCGTGGGAATAATCTGAAATCTGAACACATCACACCATAAAAAACGGGTTAGAAGGATGATGACGATGATGATTATTGTCTACCCACAAAGAGTTACTAAACAGATTGCTGAAGTTTTGATAATGACCTTGCACAGTGTCCCCTCTTTCCATGGGGTACCCTAACAGCATCTTCCCCCACATCCTCCTTTCTGCCCCTGGATATGTGAGGCTGATATCAAGGACAGAGCTTGGGAAAGATCTGTCCATGGGGGTTGGGCCTGGACACTGATTTACTTTATATGCTCGCTCCTCAGCTGGCCTGGTCAGTAGGCAAGAAGGGCATTGCTGTAGCACACCAAGCGCCTGGGGCTCCCCATAAGACTGCGGTTTCCCTCGCTGCTTCTCTGGAGGTCCCGGGTTAGTGGGCTGGCAATGTAGCAAAGATGATCGATTTTTAACAAGCCACCCCAGCAATTCTTCTGAGAAGGGTCCATGTGGGTTAAGAATCGATGCTTCAATCAGACAGTCGTGGATTCAACTCTGGGCTAAGCCTAAAGCAGTGTGGTTGTGGGCAGCTCCTTTGATACCTGTGATGTTCCGTTCTTCCATGTGTAATAGAAATACCACCCCCGCACCCTGTGGCCCCATTCGTTTGGGAGGAAATTAATTCAGTGCCCGGCAAAAGCAATCTTCCTTCTTGTCTTTCTGTCTCTATACAGTATACAAATAGACAACAATGCTGGTATCAAACGTTTAGTGGCAGAAAGTTCAAGGTCTGTGGCCAAGGATCACATGAGACAAATACAGGAGAAAGGTAGTCAGACTCAGTCAGGCCCATTTTCTTACATAACCTACACCTAAAAACATAATTGTATATGTTAGCAGAGTAACCTATGATATTTCTATAGATATACACACAGCTCACGTAATGTTTAAATCAGGCCAAGTATGTCTACCTCTTCCCAGTGATCATTTCTTCTTCTTTAAAACAAACCAACAAACAAATAGCCCTACAAGTTTTCTGCATGTGAGTGTTTTGTCTGCTTGTAAGTCTGTGTCCTACATGGCATGCAGTGCCTACAGAGGCCAGAAGAGGGCATCAGTTCCTCTGGAACTGGAGCCACTGATGGTTGTGGCCACCACATGGGTGCTGGGAATTGAGCCTCGGTCCTCTGGAAGAGGAATGAGTCCTCTTGACTGCTGCCCCATCTCCCAGCCCTGCTCACTTCTTTCCAGTAGACTGTCTATACCCTTTTTCCTAAGTTCATGCAGGAGAAAGTTTCTTTATGCTCTATGAGGCCAGGTTGTGCCTTGACAAGGTCTTTTCTTCCCCTTGTGAAATATTTTTTCCTATTTCATGCAGAAGACAGTTCCGTGAGGCTTTAAGAGGGCATGTTGCCCACTTCACAAACGCCTTTCTTTCACTTATAAAAGGTCATGCCAGTCAAACTCGGGTGTTATTCTTGAGATGAGCTGCCTTCCCCCAGATCAAGCAAAGGTCATGGCCATGAGGACAGCAGACTGGAGTTAGCCGGTAGCTAGTGTCCAGGGTAACTATTCCCTCCCTGGGAAACAGTGTCGGATAAGTATCCGAAGACATCATCTATTCTGGAGGCTGTGGGGCTCGGACACCCACGTGGATGTAGTCTTGCAGCTGGCTGGGAAGGGCTAGCAGCAATGAGCCAGCTTTTTAGAAGTAAAACCAAACAAAAACCAAAAGCATCATCAGCAACAAAACCACCCCAAGGTTCTGTAATTCAAACCACACTCTCACGAGATAGGAAAGCATCTACAAATATGGAAACTGAGGGATCGGGTAACTTGAGCTGGCTGAGCCAGGCAGTAAATATGCCCAAGGGCTGGCTTGGGCCCAGGCACTATAATTGGAGTGCCATATTCTTATCAGCAGGCTGCGTGGAGAGGATTAACAACAGCCTTTTGGTCAATGCTGGCAATGAGTGGACTGTGTGGAGGAGGGCTGGGATTTCGGATGGTGAATTTTGATAGAGAGATGTCCACACCGGCAACCATCCCTGAGAACTCCAAAGGGGGCAGGCTCATCACGAACACTTGCATACTGCTACTGAGCAGCACCTCTGAAATCATAACCAAAGCAGCCACAGAAGATGGGCGGCCGTGGCCAGCACTCACTGCAGGGTACCATAATCTCCTCAGACCCGTTTTTCTCATTCACAAGACTAGGGGATAAACTGGGAAGCCACTAAGTGCTCCAAGGACTTGTTCTGATAGTGCTGGAGTCATGTGTTGAGTTTTTAGGATGAACCCTTCAAAATATACCTATCTGCTGGGCTGTGGCACAGAGCTCAAGCTGAGACAGCTTTTGTGTGCTTTTCAGCACAATACTAAGTAGCATTTACTATGTCCTTTTTCTTATGAATGTATGCATGCATGTATGTATGAGTGTGGGTGGACAAAAGCCAGTGTGCATGTGAAAGTGACAGCACATCTCTCTGTCACCTGCTCTCTCCCTCTACAGTTATGTGGGTTCCAGGGGTTGGACTTAAGTCATCAGGCTAACACGTCAAGCACCTTGGCCGTTGAGCCACCCTACAGGGCCACATACTCAATACATATAACGCAGAAAAAGTACAGACAACTGAACTAAGTTGGAAAGGTGTTAACTAAGTTACCCCATGGGTACTGAAACTGAGCTGTGAACTTTTGGAGGTTCTCAAGTGTCGTGAACGATCATTTCTCCTGGTAGTGTCAGCCAAGAGCTGGGTCCTCCCATGATGATGGGGTACACACACTTCAGATGGCATCCTACCCAGCTTATCTACATTGTGGAGTCTTTCGCCTAATCCTAGAGACCTTCCTAAGGACAGATGCCATGCCATGCGTCCAGGGGGAAGATGGCGAGAATGTGATGGTTTTTAGGCCTTTCCAACATCCCTGTCGTTTATGATGTTTTGTACTTTTTGCCCTTCATTTTCTCCTCTCATCAAAGCACTTGCTTTAAAAGGGTTTTTTTATTTGCCTCCTCTTCCTTACTGGTCACCATCTCTTGTTATTTTTCTTTTGCAGGTTTCCTTCCTACCAGTGTGTCCTCCAGTGGCTCCTGCCATCCCTTCCTTCTTCCTCCTTCCTCTTTTCCACCCAGAGACAGGGTTTCTCTGTGTAACTAACTGTGGCTGTCCTAGAATCCCATCTGCAGATCAGGCTGGCCTTGAACTCAGAGGTCCCCTTGCCCCTGTCTCTCCAGTGCTAGGATGAAAGGTGTGTGCCACTGCCTCCCCCACCACCACCACCACCGCAACCACCCGGCTAGGGCTTCTAATACTTATTTCTTTAGGAAGAGCTGAGCTGTGGTGAGTTTCATAAAAGGAAACAGATAGAAAGGCTCCGTGATTACCCAGGGGCTTATAGGGTGTCAACAATGCAGAGGGTCTGTGTGAGACCTGCTGCATTTGTTTTCTGCATTGCTGCTTCTAGCCCAAGCCCACAGCCTCCTTGCCAGGCCTGTAGACACAGACAGGAACCAGCACCAGCAGAGGGAAGTCAGTGATGTGATGGAGCTCTATGCCCCATACTGTCAGGGAAGGGGGGCTGAATGGTTGGGGCCCTGAAAAGATGCCAGCACAGGCTGTGCCACAGTTGGGGAACCAGCAAGGCCAAATGGAAAGCCATATTTCCTTCCACAGGACACACTGGTTTTTGACCTTTAGAGTGTGCATGAATCGTGCTCATTCCTGCATCTCTGGGCAAAGGGATCGGCCAGCGCAGATGCCGTAGGATAAGTGGTCACTGTAGATGAGGAAAGGAGAAGAGCAAAAGGGAGGAGTTAAAAGGAAGAAGGGAAAAATTAGAAAACAAAGAGAGGTTTGGAGGAGGAAAAGAGAAACACAAGGAAGAATTACGAGGCACTCCCACCCTGTCGGATCTGGTGCTTTGCTCGTTCATGTCTGATTTCCAAGTTAATTAATACAGGGGTTTTTGTTTATTTGTTTTTGTTTTGGGCAGGGGTATTGCTGGGAATTGAACCCAGGAGCTTGTCCATGTGAGCCAAGCTCTCTGTCCATCTGTTTCTCTCTAGCTTAGCTGTCTGCTGGCCATCCATCCTGTTCCTGTCTGGACCAGAGGACTAACCTGGGCACATGGAAAGGACTGACATTCCAGTATTCCAGTGTCATGTAGCCCTCTCTGCTTCCCACACTGTGAGTGAGCACATTCTTTTTTTGCTCTTTTTCATAGTCAAGTAGAGAGTCTATTCCTTTCTGGTGGTGCTAGGATACCTATAAAGCACATTCATTACAGTCTGCCTAAGCAATCGTTCATTAATGCTTGGTGACAGCTGGCTGTTAACACCAGCACACAGATTATAGTGACCATTATTCATGTGGGAAATTTAAACATGCCACCAAGAACACTTCCCCCACTTTCGCCATCCACCAAGAGCCCAGGAAAGAATACCTTAATGAAGGCAAAATCAGAATCTCCTGGAAACTGGAAAGATGCTGAAATTTTGGATGTGCAGAGAAATGTTTTAAAAATGCAGACGATTAAGCAGAAAGACACACATGGTATTTACTCACTCATAAGTGGTTATTAGACATATAACACAGGATAAACATACTAAAATCTATAGCCCTAAAGAAGCTAAACAACAAGGAAGACCTTAGGGTCCTCATTCAGAAGGGCAAATGCCATAGTCATCGGAAGCAAGAGAAGACAGGAAACAGGACAGGAGCTTACTACAGACAGCCTCTGAAAGACTCCTACTGATCGAGGTATCAAAGCAGAGGCTGAGACTCATAGTTAAACTTTGGGTAGAGAGCATGGAATTTTATGAAAGAAGAAGGAGACTGAAAGACCTGGAGGGGACAGGAGCTCCACAAGGAGACCAACAGAGCCAAACAAAACAAATCAAAAAAGCAAAAAATACTGGGCCCTAGGGGCCCTGCAGAGACTGATACCCCAACCAAGGACCATGCATGGAGAGGACCTAAAACCTCTGCTCAGATGTAGCCCATAGATTCAGTCTCCAAGTGGGTTAGTAAGGGGAGCAGGGGCTGTCTCTGGCATGAACTCAGTGGCATGAACTCACTCCGATCACCTCCCCCTGAGTGTGTATGTAGGGGGGAAGCAGCCTTGCCAGGCCAGAAAGGAAGACAATCCTGATGAGACCTGATAGGCTAGGATCAGACAGTAGGGGAGGAGGTCCTTCACTATCAGTGGACTGGGAGAGGGGCATAGGGGGAAAAGAGAGAGGGAAGGTGGGGACCACAGCCGGGATACAAAGTGAATAAATTGTAATGAATAATAAAAAATTTTTAAAAATACCCACGTGTTTTTAATGTGGGTGGCTTTTCCTTGATGGGAAGTGCTCTGAGCACCCCAGCTTATGCGGTGTCCAGCCACAGAGGCAGGTCTGCCTGCATCTGGCAGCGTCTGTTCTCATGTCATATAGTGGGTCTGTTGTTGTGGAACCTGACCTTCTACTCTAAGAGCTTTGGGTAGAGGCTGCAGATTGTGCAAAGTGGGTCAGGGCGGCCTGCCACACACACAGGACTGAATTACAATCTGTAGAAGATGTAAATTTGCCAGGAGTGAAGGTGCATGCCTTTAATCCCAGCACTTGGGAGTCTGGGGCAGGCAGATCTCTGTGAGTTTGAGGCCAGCTTGGTTTATCTATTTGGTCTACATGGAGCTATGAACCAGTCAGCTGAGATCCTCAAAACAAAATACATACGTATTTATACACGTATATGTAAATGTATGTAAACTGGAGAAGAGACTCTAGACCAGGAGTTCTCAACCTTCAGATTCTCAACCTTTGACCCCCTTTGGGGGTCGAACAACCCTTTCACAGGAGTCACCTAAGACCATTGGAAAACAGATATTTATATCACAATTTGTAACAGCAGCAAAATTAGTTATGAGGTAGCAATGAAAATAATTTTATGGTTGGGGGTCACCAAAACAGGAAAAACTGTACTAAGAGGCTGCAGCATTAGAAAGGTTGAGAGCCACTGCTCTAGACTATATGAACAGAAGGAGCAGGGGAAGGAAGGCAGGAAGAAAAGCGCTGCCAAAGGCCCCACTCCAGCGTCTGGGAGGCTTAGCATCAACGGAAGGGTCAGTTGGGTGGCTCAGCTCACAGCTGGGATTCCAGTCCAAGGTGAGTGAAACCTGGGTCAAAATGGTACAGCTGGGATACAAGGTTAATAAACTGTCACTAATATTAAAAAAATAAAATTTTAACTTAAAAAATGGTGTTGTCTATTTCAGAGATTCAGCAAAGCCTCCTGAAGCCCTTGCCCCCATCTCTGTGAAAGAACCATTCTGACTGTCTCACATTTCTGATAGAAGACAGGTGGATGAATGAGAGTGGGTAGCTGGGAAGAAGCCAAGAAAAGAGGCAAAATGCAAATGTCATTATCAGGAACAAGAATATTTAACTGGAAAATGGCCTATTATTGGGCTACATGGTTTTAGGAGCCATGAACAATTTACATGCCCAGGATAATTCAAATTAATTCTTGCCCTCCCTTTACTCCCAATCACTTCCATTTCCAAATGCAGCCTTAGGGAAAATGCTAGTTAAAAACAAAAACAAAAAAAAATTATACTACAGGGCTGGTCGAGGCCTGCTTTTCTTGCTCTCATCATTACAGGGGTGAGCAGAATCAAAATGCTGGCTTACCATTAGGCCAGTGGTGACGGTGTCAAGTCTCGAGGAAACTTGTGTTGTTCTGAGTGGAAATGTCACGAAGTGTTTTTAGTATCAGAGGTAGAGAACTCGCTGTGTGTAGCGGTGGGACGGATCCATGTTGCCTTAATGCACTAGCAACCAAAATTCCGCATAGGGCCACGGAGTCCAGTTCATTCTAACTAACCAGAGGCAGCTGGGCCTGGCTGCTGCCGTGGAGACAGACCTTCAGCATCCTCAGGCTGCCTGCAGATCCTGCAGAGCCTTCTGGCAGCTGATGTGGGATAAGGCCCCGGTGAACACTCAAAGAAGGCAAACCTCTTATTATTTTGCTTGCTTTTTAAAGTCCTGAAGATGAGACTCCAGAATTCATAAATATCCTCAAGGTGTCTCTGGGCTAGAAAGAATATGTGGTCCAGTCCCTGGCGCCCAGCAGTTTTACAGTCCTGTGTGATACATTTACCTCAGGAATGAGGACAAAACTTGACAGCACTACTGGGCAATCCCCTGAGGAGATGCAGGACTGTGTGGGCCACAGTAGAAGAAAAGGGAGTCCTTGTGTATTTTCTTTCTGAGGGAAATACATTGTTGTCTTCTAAACTAGAACTGCCCTTAAGGTCTTAGGGATTTCACTATGTGTAGATGATGCAGATTAAGGGTCATGTCACCTCTGACAGCAGGTGTCCATGTGGTTCCCACAGCCCTCTCTCATATCTGGCTCTCAGCCACCTTTACTACCGTGGCAGGGAGAACATGACTGTTCTAACCACAAGGTCTGCCTGAGGCAGCCTTGCACACTATAGCCAGGTTGTATCCCAACCCTAAGCATTTTGGGGTGAAGGAGGTGTGTGGAAGGCTCTGGAAGGGACCTAGAATTTCTGTCCACAACTGGGTGTGCGTGTGGGATTACAGTAGAAGGGATGAGAGGGAGAAACATCCTGTCCATGGGCATACACAGCAGGCCATTTCTGGTGGGCATTCCTATGGTATCAGCAGAAAAACCTAAGTTGCTACTCCATTTAAATGGCTCCCGTTCTTTGCCACTGCACTCGCTGAAAACCACTTACTACTGTCAGGCCGAGGAATGGGCATCCCAGAAAAGGAGTGGTGGTTCTTGCCTTAGTCTCTCCTCATATAGGGCCTGGGTCTATACCACTGGCCAGATGTCAAACTGCTTAAGACCTTTTATTGCTTCTGATGCTACCCAATAACCCCAGAGTTTGACAGGGCACACCATTACAGCCCCTCCAGTCTCCATCCCACATGCCTGACCTGTTGTGTGCCCACTAGTGTGTGGCCTGCATAGACTAGTGAGCCTCTGTACTCCCCAGAATGCAACTGGCCAAAGTCTCCAAACACAGCCAAAGAACCTGCAAGTAGACTATTCTAAAGCACCCAGACAAAAATCAGAGTCAACATCCTGTTACCAGCTTACATCCTGATACCATCCGGGAAAGCCACTTTCTTAGAAGGCCTCTCCATGAAAGTAATAAGTAATTAAAATCTCAGTGGAGGATCATGGGGACTACGGAAAAATTCAAAATCTCTAGAAGCACATTCCAAAGCAATTAAAATGAACAGACTATCTTGTTAAGGTTAATTTTATAAAATCAAGTTTGTTTCTCAGTTTCTCTCTTAATCCAGCTATTATTTTAACAAGCTCCACAGCATAAGAACTGAGCAGTTTTAACTCTATTCTTAACCCTCTAATTTGGCTTCCTCCTAGCATGTGTCCCAGAGACACTTGCAACTTTGTAGCTTTCCCTTCTGTTTCTCCTGGACCCTCCAGAGCTCCAGGTTCAATGCTCTACTTCTTTCTCTAAAGCCTCCTCCCCTGGATGGCAGGAAGTCTATTCTCTCACCTGCTCAATGATTGTCTCTGAGCTGCTTTATTGGCATATCAGGGGGCAATTGGGGGGCAGTGTTTATACAACATTAAGACAGATTCTCAAACAAGGATTGCAATGAGATATGGGTGGGTGGGGGCACAGAAATCACCATTTGAATTACACAATAACCTCAAGCCTACAATATCTACTAAAGAGTTCAAAAGATGATTATACAAAACCCCCCCACAAAATTCAAGACAATATCAGTAGTTTAAATATAATTAAGAAAATGGTCACAAGTGACCCACCAAAACTGTACCACAAAGACATAACCCAGTAACAGTTAATGAAATGAGATCCATAGTAAATTGTCCAAGAAGGAAAAACACAGCATCACATAGCTTCACAACTGAATCTTAGAAAGCTTCTGAGATACTAATGCAATTCATCTTGAACTATTCTGAAGAACTGAAATCTAAGGACCTTGTCAAACTCATTGTACGTAACTAGCATTATCCTGTTACCCCACAAGAACACAATGTTTGCAGGCAAATGGATGGATCTGGAAAAGATCATCCTGGGTAAGATAAACCAGACCCAGAAAGACAAGCCTGGTATATGGTGTATACTCATAAGTGAGTATTAGGCATATAATACAGGATAACTATATTACCATCCACAGACAGAAGGAAGCTAACAAGGAGGACTGTACGGAGGATGCTTAATTTTCATTCAAAGCACAAATAGAATAGACACAAGAGGTGGCTGAAGAGAGGGAACAGGACAGGAGCCTACCATAGATATCTGGCAGACTCCACCAAGCAGAAGATCAAAACTAATGCTGAGACTCACAGCCAAACTCTGGGCAGAGTGTAGGGAGTCTTATGGAAGAGTGGGGAGATAGGAGGACACAGACGTTACAGGAGCCCCACAAGACCAACAGAGCCAACGATCTGGATCCAGGGGGGCCTGCGGAGACTGATGCACCAACCAAGGACCTTGTATAGAAAGGGCCTAGGCCCTTGTTCATATGTAGCAGATAGGCAGGTCAGTCTCCATGTGGGTCTCCTTGTAAGGGAAGCAGGGGCTGCCTCTGACATGGACTCTGGTGTATGCTCTTCGATCACTTCCTTTAGGTGGGGTGGCCTTGCCAGGGCACAGAGAAAGAGGATACAGGCAATCCTGAAGAGACTTGATACTCTTTGGCCAGTTAGTAAGGGAGGAAACCTCTTCCTTTCTGAAGACTAAGGGAAGGGGATGGAAGAAAGGAGGGAGAGTGGGACTGGAAGGAGACTAGGGAGGGGGCTATGATTGAGATGTAAAGTGAGTAAATTAAAAAAAAAAAAGAAAATTTCAAAATAATACCCCTGACAAATACTGATGAAAAATTCTCAACAAAATAGTATCAATTTGAACTTAGCAGCACACCAAAAAGATAAGTACCATGACGGTGATATAGTTTTGAGTGATTCTGCATATGCAAATCAATAAATGCAATTCATCACATTAATATAACAGGATAAAAATAATCCCAGTAAGTAGAAAAACACATGTGATAAAAGTCAACCTCACTTCACAGTAAAAGTCCTGAATAAATTAGTTATTTCGGTTTAACGTAATAAAGGCTGTACACGACAAACCCATAGCTAACATCATATAAAACAGGGAAATGCCGAAATCATTTACCTAAGACCAAACTGCATAGAAGTGGCTGAGACCAGCCAAGCAGCCTGGTAAAAGCTCAGGCCAACTGGGCTCCCTAAAGGGACACTCTCCAAGCTGATGAGCACCCTGGAAGTTCTGCGGTGTGCCCCAGGATTTCAGCTTTTTCTGAGGGGCTTTTGGCGGTGCAGCTGTCATCGCGTCATTTCTGTCCTGTTAGGTAACGCCAATAAAACTCGCTGATGTACCAATTTGAACTCTGGTGGGATCCTCAATCTGTCATCTGTGACCTATCTCTGTTGAATAGATGTTGATTCGTATCTCCCCATGAATACTGTCTTGGGAGGGGATAATAGTTGGATACAGGTGCTATAAAGGGTAAAATAGGAAAAGGGGGCGACTGCTTAACTAAGTAGGGAGGGTGATATGGAGGAGGAGAGGGGAAAGGGATAGATAACACTAAGAATTTTTGAGAAAGCCATAGGGGATTGTAGTTTATGCTTACCTGCTATTACATATAATATATACAAAGTGGATGGAGAGATATAGTTACGTCACTTGGAGCGTTAATGCTCTCCGTAAGAGCCAGACATTATCTAACAACAACAACAACAAAAAACCTAAACCAGGCATGGGAAAGCTCCTTTTGAGCTGCTGGTCATGAGAGTTCAACAGCCAACCTAAAAAAAAAACAAAAACAAACAAAAAAACAAAACAAAAAAACAAAAAAACAAAAAATAAAACAAACAAAAAACTAAAGGAGAACAATTCTAGGCTGCTGCCTTGTTATTGGTTGCCTCCCAGAAGCTGAAGGGAAGTCCACATTGCTGAAGATGCCATAGACTCTGAACACAGGACCGGAAGGAATCAACTGATCTGGACACCTCCTCCCAGAGGACTAGCTCTCCATGGTATCCAAAGGTGCTGTGCAAGGTGCCAGGGGCCTGCTCCAATATCAAGTATGAGAACACACTTAGATACCTCCAAATACCACAATAAGATAGCTCCGAATATGCCGTGTGGCACTTACATCTTGGGAATAAGCAGCAGCTCTCTAATTGGATTAAAGCCTGCTCAATAAAAGGGCATTCATGCCTGCTAACTGTAAACCTAGCCGCTTGTCCAACGCTGAGGCCATGGAACCTAGAGGAAAACATAGTACTGTAGCTTTCGTAAACCATTTAATTTCTAGGTGCATTCTAAATGCTATCAACATACCCACAAGTCAGCATAGCTCTTCCTTTTCACTAAGGAGCTTTTTACAGCAGAGGCCATTACAGAAGGCCACAAATGATCAAATGCAAAGAAAAACTGCCCGTGCCCAGCCCCAAGAGGGAACATCTGCAACACAACGCCCATACCTACGGCTCAGGGAACACTGAAGAAAAGGGATGGAAACACCTCTTCTAGATACAACAGAGAACCTTCACCCATGACATCTCAACAATATGGTAGCCTAAACAAGACACTACCAGTTGACATGCCATGTCAAAGAGGATGGGGGACATTTAACAGGGCCCTTATGAAGAACTACAGGCAATTAATGACTGTGGAGAGAGGGAGAATTAGTCTCTTCTTAGAATGAGCCCCTGATTATTCAACGCCAGTGGTCAATTCTAAAAACACACACATAGGTGCAACAGCAAATGGACTCAGATTGTTGTGCTTATATTTATGTAAATATGTAACAATAATTAAGAGAAATTATTCAGTCAGTAAATGGGCATATGAACTAACAGTTGTCAAAAAAAGAAGTGTGAATGGTCAGCATATAAAAAGTGTTTAACCCTCTTGGCCACCACAGAAATGCAAATCAGAACTACATGGAGATTTTATCTTCCCCTACTTAGAAAAGAAGTAACCAAAATGCTGGCTAGAAAGTAGGGAAAAGGAACACTCATATGCTGTAATTTGGTGGGTCTGCACTTCGGTCCATCCACCATGGAAATCATTATGGACTTTTCCAGAAAAAAATAAATAAAATAAAATAAAATAAAATAAAATAAAATATATAGGCTAGGTATGACTTAGTGGATCAGAACACTCACTAACTTCCTCCAGAGGACCCTATTTGTCTCCCAGCTCCTACATGGTAGCTGGCAATCATCCGTAAGCCCAGTTCTGTGGGGCTCCACCCTCTCCTGGCCTCTGCAGACCCTGCACACTCATGTTCATACATGTAGACCAAACAACCGCATAAGTAAAATAAAAGTAAATTTCAAAATAGTTAAAAGCAGACTTATCACATGATCCAGCTATACCATTCTGGGTATTTGCCCAAAGAAACCTCAGTTAGGAGATATAATTACATACTTACCCAGGGACCCTATTAAAATATCTGTAATAGTCATACTGTATCATCAGCCCAGGTGTCCACTGACAGATTAATAGGTGTGTATCAAAGGACTGCTCATCTATAAAGCGTGAAATCTCCGTGTTGTGTTAAGTGCAGTTAGCCGGTACAGGAAGGCAGGTACCCCATGTCCTTGCTCATATTTGGAAACAAGCTCTTAGTGTAAGTAGAAGTGAGTTCCAGCTCTTGGGAAGGGGATGACAGGGTGGCCGATCAACCCACACTGCAGGAATTTAGGAAAACACCACACTGAACTCCCCCATACCTATAAATTAATGTGCATGAATAAAACAAATGTTAAAAAGTTTAAAGCCTGACTCCATTTGTCCTTCATAAAAAGGCACATCTATGGCTAAAAACTACCTGCAGTTCCAGATGATTTCTCTCAAGGGGAAGGATCAGGTCTGCTTAATAAAGCTCCGGCAGCGTTGTGATCAGGAGTTGGTAAAAATTATGGGCGTCAAATGAGAGTGCAGTGTGGTAATGTAATCCTGTAATCCGTGTTAACCGCTGAATGTAGAGGACGCCCTAGATAGCACTGCAGAGCTGCAGGCGGGGCAGACAAGGCTCCTGGACTTTTCTCTGCCTGATGGTGGCGCTTCTGTTTATTTCCACTGTCTTTACAGCACTTTTGTCTGGCTCTCAGGGACTTCTCTGGTTATCTCATAGGCTGACGGCACCAGCCCTCTCGTGGCTCTCACTGTCAGCCCTGGTAAAGGTCACAGCTTGTTTGCCTGAGCTTAACACAGAAACTGCACTGTCCCCCCGACTCCCGGCTCTGCATTTGGCGAAAACACTGCTAATTTTCAGACGGGAAAGCAGAACTTCAGAAAAATGACAGGATGTCTGATTCTGGGTGTGACCCTTGAGGAGCACAGCTCGGCATAACTCAACAGTGTTTTTGTTGTTGTTGTTTTGTTTTGTTGTTTTTTTTTTAACACTTAGAAAATAATGCTAACAATATCTATTGATAGAATTTCTTGGTCCCTCCTTGTGTAGTTTCTATCATGAAATTTTGGGTGAACATGGTCTAAGGAACCTGCCTCATCAGCCACCCTTGCACTGCCTTCCTTCTTGTCTCTGAAGCTTTCAGGCCAATCTGTAACTTCAAATCTCTCACAAGCTTTTCAAAGCACTTTGGCATCTGTTGACAGTGACAAGTCACTGTCACTTTAAATAACTGATTTTTCTCTCGATAAAGACAAAGGCAAGTAGATGACAACTGTCTGCCAAAACCCCAGGTCCTCTGAGAGGTGGCTCTGTCCTAATATAGCTCATGCGGCAGCCACCTGCAGCCGGCAAGCAACAGGCTAAATCCCAACAATGAGAGCTCAATCAAAACCAAACAAAACGATTTACCTTAGAGTCCAGCTGCTGCATGTATGACCACAGATACTCTATGTTAGCTCCGAAAGGGTGGACATGAAGAAACGTTGATATGATGCCTGAATTAAAAAAAAAAAAAAAAAAAAAAAAAGACAAAACATGGGAAGTTATTTGGAGGCGAGTGGGAAGTCTCAATTAATGAATGCCATCTAACCTCACCGACTTTTGTGAGGCTGAGTCATGGGGTCGGACCATTCCTAACATCTCTCAACCAGCACCCACTACCAGAGCCATCCTGCAAGACAGCAAGAGTGACAGGGCAAAGAGAATACACTGTCTCACCGGATGGGAATGTGAGTGGTTAGCACGGCTAGACTCTGGAATGATGTGTTGATGGGGTATTTCTCAGCAAAGACTCCCGGGAGCAGTTCAACTAGCAAGTTGGTCCTTGATTTACCAATCTGAAATTGTAGTTTCTGGAAGGTTAAAATGATCTCTTTTCTTTCAGTGGACTTGGTATTCTGAAAGTGGCTTAGACAGCTGTGCCAGAGATCACGTTGCCGCTAGCGTCCTTGACAATTATAGTTGCTGCTTATGAAAAGAGTGCAATCCACATCCCAACACGTTCTCCATACAACTCCTGCTGCTTCGGCAGGCTCTGGGTGCTGGGGAAATGGAGCCGGGAACTCTCCTCTTCTCCACTGTGACTCACACAATCATCATTTGCACAGGTCTTGGGACAAGCGCTCTGCAGAAAGCCTTCCATCTTGGCTGTCCCAACAAAATGGCTGGATATTAGTGTCAGGACCAAACTAAAAATCGTGACCTTCCCATCCTCCCTGCTCCCGATCCAAAAGCAAAACAGTGAGTGTGCTGCTTTTTGCCACAAGGTCAAGCTTAGATGGACACTCGGAAGTCTTTCAGCAGGTGTGAGGTGTATTACAGCTCCCACACTGTGTCCTGTGAGAACTGATGCTGGTTAGAGGTCCCCTGCCTCAAGTGTACTCAGGGCAAGCACTGCCCAAGCAGGAGGCCACCCGACATTTGCACCGGCCTTGAACGCATTGGGGATGGTGCCTGCCCCTCTGTTTTCCTCTGTCATGTGTGGGATGCTCATGGCTGAGTGAGGCAGCCAGGTGTCAAAGACAAGTCACCATCTTCTCCGAGGGCCAGGAACAGGATCTAGACGAGCACTCTTGATTACCGTCTTTTGAGATTTGTTCATATGAGGTTTGCATGAGGATGGTGGGTAGGAACAGTTCAATCTCCATCAGGCTGAAATGTCTGTGTGCTGAGGCTGCCTGTTCTGAGACACAGAGAGCCCCCCCCCTTTGATTCTGAGTTTATGCGGATCTTTCTTTTCCTGAATTACAGTTTTATGACATAATAGGGACCATCCATAGGTGATGAGGGTGATTTTAACAACCTTAAGTGACCACTTGAGAAAATGCACTTCCTATGTTCTGTAGGCTCAGTTTTTCTTATTTTAAAAATCAGAGTCCGTTGGTCCGTTGAGGGGGAAGCTTAGTAAATGAAGTCTCTTGAAAGGAACTGGGCTGTTCCCTGGAATGGAGAAGGGCCAGCTTTTCCATTCGGGAGGTGTGCAGGCAGCCGCAGCTGCTGTGAATTCTTTCATACGATAGCTGTGTCATGTCTAAAAGACAGCATTTCCTAGTATTCTTTCCTACCCCCTGGCTCTTACAGCCTCCCCCCCCCCTTCCCCGGCTTCCACTTCTACAGTGTCCCTGAACCTTGAGAAAGGGTTTGGTATAAATGTCTCATTTAGGCCTAGAACTCAGTCCCTCACTCTCAGAGCTCTGACCCTTTATGTGTCTCTCCACTGAGAGCTGCTCACAGCAAAAAGCAGCTTATCTGACAAAGGTGGGGAACAGCCCAGGTCTATGGGTGCAAATGTTTAGATGCCAGCCCAAATCCTGGCAGACATGGGGGTGGGTGACAGGCAGGCCCCACCCCTTACTGAGGAGCTATGAGCAGTAGGCAGTGGCCAGGGAGAAGAGGACCATTATTTTTTGATGTCTTGGCCACTGGAAGGCTTCCAATGCTCCAGAGGATGGCCGGCTCACATCCACACATATGCAGCACAGAGCGGATAAACTTAGAGAGGTACATACATGCATACATGCTAAACAACTAATCGAAAAAAAATAACAGGAAGTTAAGAAGAGGTTGTGTTAGGAGTGTGTGTGTGTGGGGGGGGGGGGGCAGTAGAGATGGGAAATGGGGCCGGATGGATAGAATCGTATTTCAGTGTATATATATTTGGAATGGCCAAGAATAAAGCAAAACAAAGGAAAAAGAAAGTTTCTCTTGAAAAGGGGGAGGGGAGGGGCGGGTAGTTATAACTCCAAAGTTAACGAAAAGCACCAGCATGTCCCCACAGGGAGATTCGTTTCTGGCGCTCTGGGGGCTCCCTCTGTGCTTGGAACTGAGGCTTAGCCTATGCGGAACAGGTGGGCTGCAAATGGGATGGGCTCTGTTGCTCTGCCTATTTCTGTGGAGCGGCAGCAGGCCTCGCTGCTTAGGAACGTGTTCCCAAGAGCGCAAGATGTGTTTGTAAGCCCACAATCTAAGTGGGATAAGAGGAGCAGACGTTGTCCTACTGGGCTTTTTATGGGTCTCGGAGCCCTGAAATCTGCTTGAGAGAATGTAAACCAGCTCCGTGTGAGGAGCAGCAGATCTCCTTTGGAGGGCCCATTCTGGCAGCCTACATAAAAGCATTCCATCAGGACCGTCTATTTTATCCTTGTTCTCAACCCTCACTAAGGCCATGCTGGTAGTGTCTGAATGAACCTAACAGTACTAGCTTCCCCCAACGCCCCGCACCCGTTCAGTTCTGTTAAGTGGTGGCAATAGGACACCAAGGTGATAGGCACAGCATCATGTAAGACAGAAAAAAAAAAAAAAGGACATTTATATGGATTCTCAGCCTAGATGAACAACATATTTGGTAAACACAAATATAAGACTAACAAAATGGTGATAGGCCTAACAGAGAGAAAATCAGCGACCAAGGCCAAATGCAGCCATCTTTGAGAGAGTAAGATCTTCCAAATGGGAGATGTGAAGGAGCCTAGCAGACTGAGCCTGCAGTAGGTCTATGTACTCCATGGTGAGGATAAAAGCCCTGCCGGCCGGCTATACCAGAGCTAGCTGAAGAGGGTCGCGGCTCACGTTTGGAGGTGTGTGTGGAGGAGAGCCTCATTTGCCAGTCAGGGCCTTGGAATAATTCTAAATGTTGCAGAAGACAAAAACTGGAGCTTGAGACTGAACTCAAGGATCCAGAGATGTAGAGACTAAGCTAAGGGAACCTCAGTAAAGGAGGGACATGAGACGAAGTGATTGAAGAGAAAGAGCGGTGCCCTGATGGCCAGGAAAAGAAAGTGCGTGTAGAGCCTCACCATCTGAATCCAACCATGCCAAGCGCAGCTGACAGGTCGAATTAAAAACCTGGGGTCGTGAGCAGTTCCCGAGGAGGCTGGAGAGGCTGGAAAGGAATAGAGGAGGCCGTGGAGGTGACAGCACTCTGAAGAGACTATGCTTGGACAGGAAAAGAAGCCCTTGGTTGGAGAAGTCAAGGCAGGTTCCCTCCTCTTTTCCAGGTATAAGATGATATAGCTGATCTCTGTACGTGGACCATATGGTCCTCCGTCTACCTACAGGATGTCTGTCGGGTGACGTGGCTTTCCCAGTGGTCCTCATAGATTACAGGGGAGTGAGCGGGTCAGACCCTGTAGCTTTACAGCTATTGGCAATTAGGGCAGCAGCGCCAAAGGCACACCTCTTGCTCTAGACTACTCAGATGGTGGAACCCTCAGTCCACTAGAGAGATTGGGGGACCGTGCTTGTTATGGGGCCAACCATTCCACTCATGTGAACTCTGCGCTTTAAAGGTACCCTGGTTATCTGATGAGAATGAAACAGCAATCTGTACCTCACTTTTATCAGCTCATTGTTCTCTTCTAGGTAGAATGTGGAGTGGGATTCTACCAGAATAGACACCTCCTTCCTTGGGCTTGCTTGGAGTTTTCATTCTAAACTGTCGTCGAAGTTTTGACACTGTGGCTAGATTAGCTTTTCCTGTGCCTGGACCAGCTGCTGAATGTCTCCCAGGAAACCTCAGGAGACCCTGGGCCCTAACGGCTACCTGGAGTTGGAGAAATCCAGGGATCTCGATGACCCTAGATCTGCAAATAAAAAGTCACATCTCCAAATACAGCCGCGTCTTTGCCGGGAACTGAGTGCAAGAGTGTGGCCTGAGTGTGGACCAGCCTCAAAGGTACCCTGCTTTATACTGAAGTCCATCACTCAACTCTGTGGACAGTGAATGGGGAGCCAGCCAGGAGCCATGCACCCCCTGACTAAGCTGTTCTCAGGACTGGGTGGCAGTAACCTGGTGGCAGCTGAAGAGTGTATGCAGGTGGGAGAAAGGAAGGCAATGCCGAGGGTGAGCAACCATGTTTCAGGCTGACGGTTCTCAGTGACTTGAGATCCTAAGAGGCTTTGATTTCCCCAAGTCAATTCAAAACATGGTCTTACCTGAGCCTTTCTTCTATCTTTCTTCTTAGTTTCTCAACTAAAGCCTTCAGAGATTATATGGGCCACTCAGTGGACTGTTCCCTGCATCTGAGATGTCCTTAAAAACGTTCCTCTTTGTCTAGCAAAAGCTTTTACAATTTTAGGACCAGCTCGACTTACTTTCTCTGGACAAGAATCTAGAACTTATGTTAATCTTCTCTCTGTTTCTGGTTTTACTGTACACTATGTTTCATTGTTGATAAATGCCTTTGTCTCATTCTCTGTAAATATGTTGAAGGAAGAGGGCCCTCTTGCCGCCATCTGCTGCTTGGCTGTGGTGTGATGTCGCCTTTGGAGGATGGTATCACAAGACCATCTGTAGATCAGATATTTACATTAAGATTCATAATGGCAGCAAAGTTGCTGGTATGAAATAGCAACAAAATAGTTTTATGGTTGGGGGTCACCACAGCATGAGGAGCTGTATTAAGGGGTCACAGCATTAGGAAGCTTCTTATGGGAAGCTCTGAACAAATGTTTGCCGATTTATTAAGAGGGGCATCATTAGTACTTCGGAAACAAGATTTAGGTCACTACCTCATTTTTTTTGTGGTCAGTAGCTTTCAGTGAGAAACACTCTTCAGATCACTTTTCTCAAACACCACCTCACTGTAACCTCACTTCCGTTTAACAGGGACACCAAAGAGTTATCATCCAACTTTCTATAAATGCAGTGTCTTCATGTTCAACTTCATGCTCATGTTTTTTCCCCCAACAACCCAGGTATTAGTGGAGCATTCCGATTTTAACCCAGGGTACACACACAAGCCAGGGATACAACAATGGGAGCAGTGGTTGTGAGGAGGCTCTGAGTAACCTATGGCATGTACAGATCCTGGCCTGGAGAGGAGTCGGGATGGTGGCAACATATCTTTTGCCTGATGGGTCTCATGACCAGGAAGGCTGGAGGAAAAGCTACTTATACTTAGCACCCAGCTCAAACAGCGAGGAGGGGTTGGCAGCATCTGTGTGGGATTCACAATGCTGAGTAGTGTCCTGATTGGTTTTTTGTTAACTTGTCTCACACATACAGATGTATCATGGATGAGGGAATCTTAATTGAGAAAATATGTAAGACTGCCTGTGGGCAAGTTTGTTTTGTTTTGTCTTGTTTTGTTTTTTCCTTGATTCATGACTGATGTGGACAGCCCCGCCCACCGTGGGTGGTCCTGTGCCATACAAGAAAGCAGGCTGAGTAAGCCAGTAACCAGTGTTTTCCCCATGAAGCCTGCATCAGTTCTTGCCTCCAGGTTCCTGCCCTGACTTCCCTCACTGGTGGAGTGTGACCTAAGAATTAAAAGGTAAAATAAACCTTTTCATCTTCAAGCTGTTTTGGGCTATGGTGTTTTCTTACAGCAACAGAAACTCCCAACTACAACAAAGAGCGTTGTCAGGGTGCCAATCACAGTTGTGGTTGGAAATCTATTGGTTAGTATCTAACAGTAAGAAGATAAAGTGATACAGACACACAGTTATACTATTCACATTTCTCCAGCCACTAGTTTATTAATTAAAAAAAAAACTGACCTATTCTCTCATAGGACAGTATCCAGCAATTTCTGGATTAGAGGCACAAAACTTTGGTCCCTGGTCAGAAGTACGGACTCATTCTATCCAAAAACAACTCCAGTGTATGCCAGACCCAACCTGTGAGCCATACCTGAAATGGAATAGGTACTCTGACATAGACAGCTACGGTCGAGCTGGGTGAGGATATGGTTACGTAGAGCTCTGAAACATAAAATACTACTGCAGAAACCCCATAAAGGTAAAAATTTAAAGGCTCACTTATATATAAACTTACCTTCACAAAGTCCGACATCAAAGCAAATAGTCTAGAGGTTGCAAGAATAAGGTATTTTCTAAGATGTTGATCCTTTTAGTTGGGTTGGGGCACAATCCCCTATCCTCATTAATTGTCAGGGAAACAGTTTGGCAGAAATGGTTTAATTCTCCAAAGATCAGGAGTTGCCAAGATGGAAAAGGATTTGCAATAAAATCCTACCAATCCTTTATGATATATACTAGCAATAAAATAAATAAATGAAACAAAGACTCTGGTTTTACAAAATGGTCCTGAGGATGGACAGATCTTACTCTGGTCAGTGAGCCTGTCATACAAATGACCACAGGTAACTAGGACTTCCTTACTCTGCAAGCTCGAACCACATTTCCCCATTCACTTAAATCGTCTGTTTTTCACTCCCAGGCAACTGAAATTTGTTTCATATCCCACATAAAATTAATGTAAGAGAGGGTATTGGGGTGCCTGAATATATTGTCATATTTATAAACGTTCCCAGATGTGGAACATTTTGACAACTAACAATATTTGCAGATACCAGAAAAGTAAAATGGGACTGTGGCGGTAGGATCTGGGTGGGGTTGGGAACATCAAAAAGGGGAATAGTAGGACTCGGATACTATGAAGGGGAAATAGGAAAAACTGATAGGACATGCTTATCTGTGGGGGAAAGAAGAAAGGTAACAGAGAAGAAGAGGGAAGGAGTAGAAAATAAATAATAGTAAGTATGTTTGAAAAAAATCCATAAGGTTTATATTACTTTGTGGTTACTTAAACTCACACACACACACACATTTAATTGAAGCTATGACAATTGGGCTGACGATGCCATCATTCCCACAGAGTAACAAAAACCCCAATGTCAGGTGTGGAAAACCTTCCTGGTTTTAAATGGTCATGGGAGTTCAAGAGACTCCCCAGACAATTGCGGTTGCCCTAGGAAAGGAAGGTAAGACCCTGTTGCTGAATATCCAACACACTTCATACATAGAATTTGGAGGAATCAATCTAGCTCTGACCCGGAAGCCTCCTCCTTGATGACTAATTCTCATAGTATCAGAAAAAGCCATGCAAGCATCCTAGCACAAGTGTAGCCAACCAATGGTACTATCCAGCTTGTGATAACCACATAACACAACAGTGGCCGACATGGCACTGTGAGAGAGGCAACCATGGCACTGTCTTCTGGAATAACCAATAGCCACCTCCTAGGCCTTAACATCCTTGGCTCTGTATATTTAGCCAAGTACTTGTGGCTGTTAAGGACATGGAACCTAGAAGAGATCCTATTACTTGCCACTTTCCTAAACCAGTATAGTTTCTAACTGTAATGTAAACACTTATGGCCATATACCACAGCTAAGTGTAGCTCTCTCCTTCATCAAGGAGGTTTCTTTCTTTCTTTTTTTTTTTTTTTTGCAGTAGACTAAAATTATTAGAGGAAGTCATACCTGATCAAAATGGAGAAATCAAATGACCGTGGAATAACTACCTCCTGACCAACACATTATCATACCCTCTACACTTAAGGCTTTAGAAATATCATGGAAGATGGGGTGAAAACACTGCAAAAGCCAGGGGACCAAGAGAGCTACTGCAAGACAGACTCTTCAAACAAATAAACATGGGGGCGGATCTGGAAGGAGTTAGAGCAAGAGTGGGTGGTGAGTATGATCAAGAGACATGGTATTATATTAAGAATAAAACATTATTTAAGAGTAGAAAAGGAGAAAGTAAGCTGAGCACATGACTTCTTCTCTCTCCGCTTCCTGTCTGTGGTACCATGTGACCAGCTGCCGAACATTCCTGCTCCTATGAGTCTTCCACCATGATGGACTGGAACCTCAAAACTGTGAGCCAAAATAAGTCCTTTCTCCCTTAAGCCACTTTTATCAAGGCATATCACCAGAGCAATATGAATGCTGACTAAGACAGGGGGGGCCATTACTTAATAACAGGCAAGGCACCGGATCCACTGCTCAGCTTGGAGATACATCTCCATCACAGCACCTTGTGGGGAGTCAGAAGGATTGCTCTGTTTTAATTCTGAATTTTATAAGAATATAAATGTGGCTATTCAGAGGGTGGGTTTGAGGAGGAAGTCATAGCTTGTGTTAAACCATCATGAGAAGAAGGTGAAAATACAATATGGAGTTGAAAAAAAAATCACTCCTTCGTTTACATTGATCAAACATTAAAGTCTCTACCTCCTTTGTAGAAAGGTTCTCATATACTGTTTTGAGATTAATGCAGTCCTGTTTCACTCCAATCCCCAGTTTATAGGTGGTTTGGCATCAAAGATGAACTCTGAGGGGAACATTCAGTCTGCTGTGCATTCCTCTTTGAAGATACTGCTGTTCTTAAGTATAGAAATTCATGTTAGAGGCCTGCTCTAAATTTTAAAACCCTGCAAGTGGTCAATATTAATCACACGTCTAGAAAGTTTTCTACAGATCATTATGAGTTTTGTTATATACTCAAAGCATTGTAGGGGCAATAGTCATCTCTCAGTCACACTGAATAAAACAAATGGTTATCAGAGTTGCAAATATTTTCCGAAGGGAGAGAAAGCCAGTTAATAGCTATATATGGGCTTATTTTGGGTTCCCAGAAATGACAGTACATCAGCCTGTCTTTTGAGACGTTTGCATGGCATATTATTACGGCTGTATATCATCAGAGAGAGAAAAAATAATTGGTTTTCCTTGGAGTATCTCTAAGTCGGTGTCATGTTCAATAACCCTGTAGTTGAAAAATCTATATGTGATGGATGAAATTTTGGACTATCTTTTGAATTTAATTTCTCTTGTGCTGGCTCCTGCAGGCCTCAGTGAACCTGTCATCTTTCAGGAGAGAGCCGATGCAATATTTAGAAGATGTTGCTTCTGCCAGATGATGACCTGGGGGAGAACGGTCCTCCTCTTGTGCACCGTGGCCTCGATCCTCACCATTAACCATGCTGCAGAGGAGCCTGGATGAACCTGGCACCCTATGCTGTGAGTCTCCACCAAGGTGCAGTCTGGACCGAGGTTGTGTATCCCAGGTTAAGGACAGCAGATCCCTTTCTTCTTCGGTTGGGAAGGGTTTTCTAAGGTGGGCCCCCAAGCACATTACTGACATACCACCCCCAAGAACATTATCCTGAGAGACTGAGAACCCTGCCTGGATCAACTGGATAAAGACTGAAGAAACAGGAGGTTTGTCTCAGTCCAGACAAAGCAAAAGCCAACCTGGCTGGGCCTCGTGGGGCAAGTGGGTGTTTCAGGTGAATAGCAAAACTCCTTTTTCTTTCCCTTCCTTCTCTTGTTCATCTTGGCTAAATGGATCCACACGATGTGAGAATCTGGTTTAGACTTTCCTGATTATCCTAACAACATTACTCTGGATAATTACTAATAATTACCCAATAATTACTAATCAGCACTACAGGTCTGGCCTTGGGGCCGACATTGAGATGGAGTCTCTGCTAAAGGAAGCTCATCTCTAGGCTAAAAAATGCTTAAAAGCCTGGCATGGCTTATGGACTTTTGGACAACACCAAATCGGAGCTCTTTTGAAATTTTAAAGTTCAGATTTATAACACAAGAGATGCAAATGAACCTATTTTCTTGAACCCGGTTTTCTGTCTGACAACTGCCTAATGTTTTCAGTTCCAGGTGAGAGGCGACCTCTTGCCGGTCTGTCTGACACTCATTTGGAATGCACATTGTGTAATGTTGATAAAGCAAGCCTGACCTCCGATGGGGAGGTTTGGCTGCTTGGACTGTCGACACCGTTGAAGTGAGTTACTGAACTGTTGGCCAGGTTGGTTCTCTGGGGATGATTTCTACAGACAAACGGTGAGAAGAGACTTCGCTTACCTATGAGCAGGGCCTCCTTCTCGGATTTTAAGCCTTGGCTTCTTTTCTCCGTGTTGTTCTCTCGGTCTTGGTTAACCAAGGCAACCGTCAGCACGTTGATTTCCTATCAAGTTCAAACACAAAAGCCATGTAGTTGTTTACATAGACTCCGTGTGCACTGTGATAAACAAGCCCCCACCCATTTCTTAAACTCTACAAAACAGGCCATTGTTTCCTCTTAGACATGCAGATACAATCTTAAAATTATTTGTTCAATAACAGGCTCCTAACTTTGTTCCCATACAACCAAGACACTCTTTAAGAATAGCAAATTTGACAAAACTACCTCGGATTTTTGCTAACTAGAACAAAACCAACACATCTGTTCACAAAGGCTGTGTTTGAATGTCGCCATGGTAATATGCTTTATTCTAAACCTGAAAATTCGGGGGATGTGTCAAAGCTTCCACAAGGCTGACTATGTGAATAACTGAGTGAACACAGACAGAAGGATGTGCTGAGAAACTGAGGCAGAGATGTAGGTGGAGTAGTATTTAAGCTGAGTAGAAAGGGACTCTTGTGCACAAGAAGTGGGGAAAGGTAAGGCAAACCTAGGAGATTTTATTTGTTTTGTTTGTTTTTTAAGCAATGAGGAATTGAACAAGAGCTATACACACATGGAATTATTTTTATGGTCTTCTAAAAGTTGAAGATTTAACTCATATCTTCCCATTATTGAGTTATAACTTGAAATAGAAAGTGATATAATAGAAATTCAATAGCTTGCAAGGATGTATAATCACTATAGAGAAGTTGAGTCTTGTTGGAAGGAAGATGCTAACTGACAAGACAGCTCTCTCCCCTTGAGGGAGATCCAACATAGTTGAACAAATGCACCCTAGTGCTCAGCCTTGCTATGGGTAAGTACCAGAGCAGCAAAGTGAAAATTGTATCTTGAGGCGAGTAGTTGAACGAGAATGGTGGGAATCAGCAAGGAAGACTGTTGGACCCCTAAATAAAATGCAGAGTCAGAATGGCACCCTAGAGAATGGAGCAAACTGCAGCTTTAACACCAGGTCACTGGCTGGGAGGCAGGGACACTCTATATTGTAAGGAAAAGGTAAGCCGCAAATTATCAACAACCCCCATTGTAAAAGTGGGGCAACTTCAGAATTCTTTGGTCCTAAGAAGGGTTTAAGATCAGACTGTGAGCTGTCTGGCTGCCGCAAGGAAGGAACTCACACAGACCCTCCCAAAGTCCAGAGTCCAAGCTGTAAAAGTAACTTTTATTTGCCTATTACAGTTGTTGTCTTGGAGGCTTAAAGCTTCTAGCCTTGGTACAATCTAACCTAGATAGTTTTCAGCCTCTTAAATAAGCTCACCCATGTTCTTACTGAGCTCATAGCTGGCTGGCTCAACTCAGCTGTTCTGGCCCAAACTCCTCTTCTAGCTGAGTTTCTCAATCTGGTTTCTCTCTCGGCCCCTGACTTGTTCGCCTTGGCCTCAAACTAACTCCAGCAATCTTCTCTCACCTGGCTCCTTCTCATTCTCTGGCTCATTCAGTCTTCACTGAGTTCTCTCTCTACAACCTGTCTCTCTATTACTTTCCTGGTAAAAACTGCCTCTTCTTATATGTGCTGTTTTAAATACCCTTCAACTCAAAAGTCTCTCCTACTCTTTAATCTCTTGTCAGTTGGTTTCTTGCTCTGATTCTTGACGTAGGGCTAACCTTATTAAATCCTGTGTACAAAAAGCTCTTGGATTAAAGTTGTGTGGTAAGCCTGGCTGAACCACACCATAATCACCATAGATGTCAGCCATAGATACGGAGGACAGAGCCTTGGCATCATCTCCACTTGTCTCTTGGGACAGAAGACCATCCAAGTTCTACGGCTGCAGAGGAGCAGATGCAGTACTACAAGCCCAAGAACAACTGAGGATTACACCATCAAGCTGGAGTTACCAGCGGCATGTACCCCAGCATCCCTGTGCTCGTCCTATGGGAAACAGAGAAGGTCCTTTTCCATCCACTGACTCAAACTGTGAGAGCTGTTTTCTTAGGCCGAGGAATCTCCTGTATTTATCTTAAAGGGCCTAACGAGGGACTCCTTCATATTATATGGCTCAGGGACTTTTTTTGCTTACATCCCTGGTCTTGATTGTACATATTTTAGGATCTAGGACAGTTCCCTCTACATCTCGTATCACCAAGACTGTGGCAGCCGCCATAACAGGTCCCAGTGTCATAAGTGTTCTACACTGTGATGCCCAAGGAACACAACTTTAGAAACCTATACGAAATGCAAAGTCCTATAACTATTTTCATGAATCACTGTAGTTTAGATCACTGAGATCCAATAGATGTTGCTAACATCACCATCGCCAAACAAATCACACACAGATTACACATTTGAGAACACCCATAATAAAGCCAAAAGACCTACCCAGCTGGCACCATACATCCCATGTAAATAAAAAAATACTTTTATATATAAACTACTCCATAAAATTAGAAGAGGCAGTTCTTTCACAAGATGCACAGGCATTGGTATAGGGATATATAAAACAGAAAAAGCAGCACACTGCCTCCAAAGGAACACGGGAATTCTCCTGAAATAGATCCCAATTTGAAGAAAATCTATGAAAAGAATATAAAATAATTATGCTAAGGAAATTTCATAAGGTGCAAGACAGGTGACACAAAGAAAGAGTAAAGTAGAAACTCCAGAAGGAAAAGAACATTGGAGGCCTACTTCATGAAATAATAGCAGAAATATTCTTGAATTCTCAGAGGTACAGATATTCAGCTATAAGAAACTTAATGGAGCTAACTGGAGTTGACAAAACAAACAAACAACAACAAAAAATACTTCACCAAAACATTATAGACAAGATGGTAAACTTACAAAACTGATAAAGATAGCAAAAGAAGTGAGCACAAAGCTCATGTCACATATAAGGAAGTCACCATTAGATTTACAACAGGTTTCTTAGCAGAAACCTTACAGGCTATAAACAATGGATGAAATAACTGAAGTCCTGAAAGAAAAAGGAAACAATAGAATACCCCCTCAAAGACCTCTGCCAGCCAAGATTACTGCATCCAATAATCTTTTAGGGAAAGTACAGAACTTATCACTAGGATATGCTTATGGGAATACTAGAAACAAAAAGATGACAGCTACCTTCATGAAAACACACAGGCACATGAAACTCAGTTGAAGAATAGTTACATAAAAGGGAAAGGGATCTAAACATTAGCATGCCAAAAAAAGCTACCAAACTACAAAGGTAAGTAATAAGCAGGAACCCCAAACAAAGAATATACACAACAAGCAGGAAGCAATTAACAAAACGAGAGAGGGCGTTGATAATTTATATTCAACAACACTGAGTGTAAATGGATTAAATTCACCCATCAAAATGCACAGATTGACCAAATAGATCAAACAACTATAACAAAATAAAACCAAATATCAAGATATAACTACATGCTGCCCCCAAACAAAAACATCAGAAAAAATTCTCATGCCACTGGCTGTAGACTCAGCGTGAAAGGTTCGCAAAATACGTGGCACACGAATGGAAACCAAAAGCACAGTGGGACTATGATACTCACACCAGATAGAGAAGAATTTAAATAAAAAGTGCAAAGACAGACAAAAAAAAGTCATCACATATTAATGAAACAACTCAGCAGATGACACAACAACTATAAACATATACACACCTACCACAGGGCCTTTATAGCTGAAGGTGTAAAGAACAGACTACATACAGTAAGAGATGGAGATCTTCAGTGCCAAATTTTCTCAGTCATCCAGACAGGAAGCAAACAACAAAAGACCTTGTTATGCCATGTAGGCAATTCAACTTGCCTGCCCTTAGGAGCCTTTAGGGACCTGACAATGTCCTATGTCACCACCTGGGCCAGGAGCTCCAGATATAATCTATCTGCCTTGGTTTCTCTCCCTTTCCCTGCTCTCTCTGACTTTCTTGTGGGGGAGCACCATCCCCCTCTTTCTCTTCTCTTATCCACTCTCTGTCTCTGTCTCTTTCTCCCCAAAGTCTGTACGATAAATCTCTTCATACCAGATCTGTTGTGTGTGGCATTTTTATTTATAACATACCTGATTTGAGCCACACTACAGTACAAATGTGCCTAAAAGGCATGTGACAACATTTCATTCAAGAATCGGAGACCATGCATTCTCATCACGGTGTTGAAAATTCCCTGAGATAGACTGTGTGTGAGGGCCACAAATCAAAACATAAAAACAAGACAAAACCAAAACCAGAATTATGTTGTGCTAAGACACATGGGGAAACAAACGTAAAAGGAGGAACAATGTGTTTTGGCTTATGGTTTCATTGTTTCAGTCAAAGGTCACTCGGCCTTGTTGCTTTGGGCCTGTGGTGAGGCAACACATAATGGCAGGGAGCATGTGATGGCGATGAGCTGCACACCCCATGGGAGGTGAAGGGGCTCTAGACAGTACAGTAGGGCACAAGCATGAAGGGGGAAATGGGAAAAAAGAATTTAACTGGGAAGGGGAGGACCATGATACAGAAGAAGAGAAAGGAAAGGGGAGGGAGATGTAATACCAAGGATGCTATAAAAGCCAGGGGAAGATATGTTTACATATAACTCATATGTTTATATGAGTTACACCATTTGGGGTGATAATGCTCCCCTCAGGAACAATATATATTATCTAACACCCACCTCGTACCAGACATGGGAACCCCCTGCTTGGATTTGTTGGTCAGAAAAGTCAAAGAGACTTATAAAATAATATAGGCTATTGCCACTGCTCTTCGTTGTCTCTCAGAACTTGGATAGATGTCCATATTTCTGAAGACACCACATGCTTTGGACACAGGACTTAGAGGAATTGAACTAGCACTAAGTTGGATGCTTTGTCCCTCAGGACTAGCTTTCATAATATCTGAAAGTGCTTTGCAATCTGCCAAGGAAGAAAAATGATCAATAGTTTTACCCAGCTGTACAGCCTAGGAGACACAATAATGACAAGCATAGCACAATATTCCAACAGATACAATAGTGGCACCTTGATGGGTCACTAATAGGAGTGACCAATAGGAATCTAACTGAACTTAAGGTCTGCTCAATAGGAGGAGATTCATACCTGGTACTGTAAAACTAGCTAACCACCCTTAGCTGATGAAACCATGGTTCCTAAAGAAGACCCTACTGCTGCCATTATCCTAAACCAGTTAATTCCAAACTGTATTCTAGATACTTATTTTTATACTTACAGGTGAGCGTGTGACTCATACGTCATGAAACCGGCTTCCTTTTTAATAGCAATATAAAAATAATTATGAAAACTACAACTGGTCCAAATGCAGACAGCAAATGACTGTGGGGTGCCCTAATCAATACAGCTCCAATACAATCATTATACCTGAGTCTTGGGGAGCACAGTGGAAAGGGAGCGGAAGGATTATAAGAGCTAGAGGACCAGAGGTCTGCTATGAGATACTTCTGTTTTTGACAGGGAAGTTATACTTATAATCACAACAGTATGGTAGCCTAAAGGAAGATCTGCACAATGACAACACCAGTTTACATGCCAATGTGAACGAGGGAAACTCTCACGAGGTGCTACTCCTAGATACAGAGACACTGGTGATTAATGGCTGCTCAGAGAGGAAGAACCAATATTTTTTAGAGGTAAGCCCTGCGATAGGTTACCCATTTCCAAGTAGTAATCTCCAAACACAAATACATATGACAATACTACAGAGACTCTTCAGGCTGTAGTCACATTTCATATGGATATCTGTCTGCAATGATACTTAAAGGAGATGAAGGCATGAATTTGAGAGGGAGCGGGGGACATGGGGGGAGTTGAAGGAGAGACAGAGAGAAATGAAAATGATAGAAAATGTATAACACTAAAAGATAATTAACAACTGAAGAGACAGGAGAGCTTATTATTCTGATTTTATTATTATGCATTGCATTCTTTTATCAAATCATCATATTGTACTCGATAAATATGTATAAATATTATTAATGAATAAGAAAAAAGATGGATCTTACAGAAAAGCCAGCATATTGAACAAGAGTGAATGACACGCTTTTTACATTAGATGGTAAGAAATTACAAATTGTTGAGAGAATGCTGGGAATACAAAGAATACAAATCTCATCTAATGGCATTCACATATGACAACCTCAGCAGGTGCCAATCAAAATAGAACTTAACATATGACCTCCTTACTACTTTAGAAATTGTCAGGAATGAAGAAATTTTTCCCGCAAAACTGTGGTTGGAGATATCTGTTGAATGTTTTGGAGGCTCAGTTTAAGATCGAACTTACTTGCTGAAGACTGTCAGGGTGGTCAAGGCTGAGTAAGAGGCAATGGAGGGTACAGAATGAAAGGAATCATAGTGATGTGATGACAGGCCAGAGGGAAGGTATTGGTTGACTAGAAGGTACCAAATGAGCAGAAATGTGCCTGTGAGCACTGGGCATTCATATCAAAGCAAGGGTGCTTGTCTAGTATGTGAGGCTATAAGTTAATCCTCAGAGAGAGAGAGAAGGGGGAAGGGAGATGGAAGAGAAAGAGGACCCCTTTTGAACAGGGTTTAGGATGGTCTGAGGTCTGGACAAACTCTTCAAAAAAGGCCAAAATACATATAAATATATAATACAAGTATATGTGTGTGTGTGTGTGTGTGTGTGTGTGTGTGTGTGTGTGTGTACACCCTGGAGCTGGGTTTAAAAGTAATTGAGAACTCAGATCCTGTGAGAAAGCAGCAGGTGCTCTTAACCACTGAGTCATCACACCAGTCCAGAAACACAATGAACTTTAAAATAGAGCAAGCCTTAAGGTTTATGTAGGAATGGAACATTTTGCAGAGTAACAGGGATGCAAACAGAAAAGGAATTCCTTATGAGATAAAATAACATACGGCGTTTTCAGATCAGGCTTTCTCAACTGGAGCAGAGAAGGACTATATATACATTCCGTCTCTCTGGGTTAATGGCGTCAGGGAGTCTGCCGAGTTCTGAACATGGTCCACACAAAAGACAAACAGGGACATGCACTGCACTTCCATGCCTGGGAAGGTAAGAATGCTGAGCAGATGCAGGCTGAGTTTCTATGCAAGTCTCCCAGGAAGAAGGAAGAACATTAACCAAGATGACAGTTACATCATCAAAAAACACTAGTAATGAACCTCAGAGCTAAGTGGAAATAATATCCTCGAAGAGAGGGTGATATGTTTACAGCCTGGATAATGATTGAGGACAAATGAAATTACACACAAGAGCTTAGCAGACAACATTAATTGCTAAGACTGAGTGGTGTCCTGGGGCCAGCACACAGTTGAGGATCCAGTTTGAGCAAGGGAAGCAGGTGGTGGCGGGCAGCCAGCATGTCAGGAGCTTGCAGGGAATGGTGAATGTGCAGCAGAGGACGCCACCCTCGGGTACTCTTCAGTACCTGTCCCCTTCTCCAGAGCTGGAGTCACGAAGGAGCAGAGGCATTGAATAGGACCCCAACAAATGCTACTGGCTACAACCCAGATAGAGCTGTGACTTGTTCTGATAATGCTATACGGGCGGATGAGCGAAGATGGAAGACAGGGCCACCCTCCCGTGGAAACATACCTTGCTATTGGATGTTGTGGTCTGTGTTCACTGGCAGTGGCTGGAGGGTGAACCCACCTCCCCATGTAGCACCCAATTCTTCAGCTTCTGTTTTTCTCAGCCTTCCACAAGGATGGCAAACTACGCTGCAAAGTGGGACAGGAATGGGCTCCAAGAAGTGCTTGTCGCCCATGGATCTGTCTGCAGAATTTCCAAAAGTGAGTACGACCATTTCCATTATGGTCAGAAGTGTGTCTAAGTCTAATAACTAGATACTCAGGT
Source organism: Psammomys obesus (assembly GCF_907164565.1). Lineage (NCBI taxonomy): Eukaryota > Metazoa > Chordata > Mammalia > Rodentia > Muridae > Psammomys > Psammomys obesus. The sequence continues at coordinate 14,602,486 of NW_026591086.1, read as the reverse complement.
CTGCACTGTCATTTAGTCAACTAGACAAACTTGTGGCCATTCAAGAGTTACCTTCTCTAAGCCTCCACCTAAGCCTGCCATGAGTAGATTTCAAGGTCATACAGTTATTCAGACAGATAAGCACGCTTGTCACATGTTTTGCTAATGCTATCCTTCAAGTCAGGATGAATATATTTAAGTACTAAAAGATAGGATAGAGATGGCAGACAGTTATTTTATGTGGCATGTTTTTACCTTTTTCCACCTATTAGAAAGGGGCTGTTTTGTGTTAGGGACTCATGAGTTATTGGTTTCCGAGAAGAATAAGGGAGATCTGATTAACCTGTGTTTATGTTAATATTGCTTAATTGAAAAAGATAATCACAATTACCGGCAGTCTGTAAGTTTGGGGTCATCTACAAAATATAAGGTAAACACAGGCAATATTTTTAGTGTCATGAGAGCTTTTACTTAGTTGCTAAACATATAGATCTGATGTTTCTAAAAAGAAAAAAAAACCATAAACTTCCACCGTCAAAAAGGTTAAAGTAAATTAAACATTCAGTAACAACAAGGAACTAGGTAATTCCCCAAACTAAAATCTTTTTGCTGTTGAGCTTTCTAGTTTCAACCACTAAAAAAAAAAAAAAAAAAAAAAAATCTACAGCACATACACATATATGAAATGCCTACTCTGTACCAAAGAACTCTATGCTTTTAGGGAAAATGAGCACAAAGTGACAGAGAAATGACACCTGAGGTACAACAAGCCAATTGTTAACAAAGGTCTGTGAAAGAGACGTGTTGGCAGAAGCAGGAAGATCTTGAAGAGTCCAGATGTTCTCTGGAAGCCTTAACCAGCAATGGGTTTGACACAAACACCTCTGCACTCTAGGACACTGGGTTGGAGGCAAATGAAAGGCAACGTAGGGACACAGAGTGGGAGCCTACAGTAAAAGTGAGGTCATTTCTACCTCTTCACAAAGAGAGTCAAACCCAAGTTCATAACATGCAGAGTGCAACAGAAGGAGGATTCATGGGGTGGGATTAAACAGATAAATGTTGGGAATGAGTTAGGTGCCTAGTAAACAGGAAATTAGAGGAATATATAACTCCGCCAGATGATGTGTTCAGTTTCAGAAATCCTAAACTCAAGGTTTCTTTGGCATCTTGTTAAAATAGTTGAAAGACAGTGAGATGTGCAAGCTTTTTATGTAAGAAACAAAGGCCTCATACTGCTTTTCTCTGGGGTGGGGGTGCATTTCTCAGGTGTGTTTGCAGCAAGAACTGTGACTCTCTGGGACAAAGAGCTCGCCTTTTCACATCTGCCAGGAACAAGGTTGGCTCCCTCCCCTGCGCGCGCGCGCGCACACACACACACACACACACACACCATGCAAAACTAGTAGCTTTTCTGCATACCTATGATAAACATGCTGAGAAAACAATCCAAATCATAATTGTTTCAAAAACCACATAGGAATAAACCCAAGGAAGTTTATTCCATGGAAAATTTAAAAGACCGAGGAAAAGAAACTACAGAAGACACTAGAAGATAGACAGATGTCCTATTGTCACACAGTAACAGTGAGTGCTCTGCTCCATGACTGATGGGTTCAATTCATTCACCATTAAAATCCAACCAACACCATTCATAGAAACAGAAAGCAACCTCAACTTTCATATGAAAGCACAATGTATCCCAAACAGCCAAAGCAATTGTGAGCAAAAAGGAGAATGTTAGAGCCTACTCTTGGTTTCAAATTCTACTGCAGAACCACAGAATGGTACTGGCATTAAAACAGACAGAGAAATCAATAAAGTGGAATTGATGGCCTGGAACAAAACTCCCGTAGATATTTCCAGCTAATTCTTGACGAGCGTGTCAGAAATGTATATTGGAGAAAAGACATCCCCTTCTACAAATAGTGCTGGGAAGACTGGATATTTACAGGATAAGAATCAAACTAGAACCATATCTTTTCCCCATACAAAAATAAATTGGAAATGGATCAAAGACTTTAACATAGCCCTAAAAAATTGAAATTGTTAAAGGAAAAACAGAAAAAAAAAAAACACTTCAGATACAGGTCAAGGACATTATGAAAAGGATTCTAACAACTAAGGACAAAATTAAAAGAATTAACAGATAGGAATGCATAATATTAGAAAATGTCTGCATTGCAAAGGAAAAATTAACAAAGTAAAGGATCTGATTACAGAATGGGATTTGCTGGATACTATCTAGAATACATAAAGAACTCAAAAATTAAACCCCAAAGGAAAAAATATTCCAAATAATACAATCAACAAATGGGCAAACAAAGAGACACTTGAAATAAGTCACATTAAAATGCTCAGGATCCTTAGCCATCAGAGAAATGCAAATCCAATTTACAGTTATAATGGCCAATGCTGAAAACCACCAACCAGGTAAAGAAACCCTCTTATGCTGCTGGTGGGAATGTAAACTAATGTAGAAACCGTAAGAAAAATCAGTACTGAGGGTGCTCAAAAGACCAAAAATGGAACAGCCATATGAGCTAGCTGTACTGTAACCCTTCTTAATGTATCCAGAGGAGTCTAAATTATTACACCACAGAGACCAACACATCTATATTTGTTTAGACACCATGCACCACAGCTAAGTTACAGCATTAGTCTAGCTACCCATCAACAGAAGGATGGATAGAACAGTTTGCAGAGGTACAACTGCGCTTTTTATTTCTGTTGTTTTCATTCTCTTCCATGTATACTGGGCCCCTCAGACAAAGAAGGAGTAACCAGAACATAAACTGTTTTCCTTGAGTCTTTCCTTTAATTAGTCCAGTTGCTTCTGTGCCTTCATTTCTAATTGTTTTCTCCCACACAACTTCCTGCAGTGTCCACCAACTGTATAACTTCCTCACTACCCGAGTCATAACTTGCTCACTGGTACCCCATGCAAAGACCTCCTGAAGCGTTTCCAGCCACTTTCCTGGCAGTTATTTTCTCATCTTTTTATCGTGGTGTATTAGGCACTAGTGACACTAAGCCACCTGCTTCGCTTTTATTACATATAAGGTCCCAGACTTTATCCTTTTAATTTTCTACTTCATCTTCACTGGCTTTTGCTTTTCCTCTGCGGATCTATGGCCCCTATTTTCCTTCTTTGATTCCCTAATTTTGGCCCTTGCCAAAGTTCAGTCTCCACTTTTTTCTTCTCCATTCCCTCTGTCAAAGTTCTTCCATTTCATTCTCATGGATTCAGTCATGAGCAAGCCTGAGTCTTTAAGCCTTCAATCCTCATTATCAACTGACCACTGGGCTTGTCCAATTGAACCAACCACTACCTGATTCAAACTCCAAATGATCTGGGCAACATGCACATGCCTTTAATCCCAGCACTTGGGAGGAAGCAGCAGGCAGATCTCTGTGAGTTTAAGGCCAGACTGGTCCACACAGCAAGCTCTAGGCCAGACTGGACTAAATAGCAAGACCCTGTCTCAAAAACAAACAAACAAACAAATTTAAAATGAGAGGTGGCCACAAGGGCTTGCACCTTGGCCCTTTCTATAATAACTTGTTGACACTTAGGAGATTACTGAACATCTCCAAGTCTCAATAACAGGAAGCTACTTATCTAAAATGTGGATGCTGGGTACAACTGATACCTTTACGATTCATGTAATCTCACCATGTACTTCGTAATAGTAATTTTAAAGAACTGAACTTAAACTTCTAAAAATTTTATAATTCCCGAAGAAACTGAGTCTTGCCCCCATCCCCCACAGCTACTAGGTGCCAATAGTTTCTCAGAGGGGTGGGACTTCTTGACCCTTCCCTCATCCATGCTGTGATTTTGGCTGTCTTGATCTTGTTCAAGTTTCGTTCATGTGGCCCCGGCCACTGGGAGTCCATGTGTGCTCCTGTGCTGTCAAGGTCTGGCAATACTGTTTTGATGCAGATGCCTCCCGCCTTTGGTTTTTATAACTTTCCCATCACCTCTTCTATGATGATCCCCGGCCCTTGGGTTGAGGGAGTGTGATACAGAGGTCCATTTGGAATGGGACATTCAAGTCTTTTGTTATCTACATGTTGACCAGGTGTGGGTCTCATTAGTAGGCATGCTTGTGAGGCTGGTCATTGTTGCAGTTCAGAATGAGGTAAACTGTTAATGACTTTTCTCACTCAGTAGCATTGACAGAACATTCTAGCACTAAGAAAGCTAGAATGGCTTGGTACTTTTCTATTTCCTGCGGTTCTTAGGATGCGATCTTCTCTCCTTGTCCTGCAACTTCTAACTTAAACATTTGTATATGAAGCACAAGTCCCATATCTCCCAAAGAAACTTGTTTCCTGCAAAATTTCATTATCTGGAAACCATTTTTGTGCCATTGATGTGGCAACTGGCCACTTAAACAGTTGAGAGGAATTGGCTTTCATCTCTATTGTTTCTCCAACAAAACTTTTAGTGCAGTTGTCATATCTAAGCAAGCAAGCCCACTTGGTTGCATAGAGCTGTGTTCTAATTCTAATTCTGTCACCATGATCTGTACTCTGGATAGCTTCAAGCAGAGCATTGCTTTAAGCCTTAACTTTTTATGCAAAACAAGAATAATACTCTCTGCCTATCCCCCAGGGTTGTGGTAAGAACCAAATTTGAAAACTATACATCTCTGAGTGTGTTGTAATACGTCAATATTCACTTTTATTATTTATAGAACTGAGAGACTACAGAATAGGCATTTAATCTGAATCCATGCAAAAATGCAGCGCTAGACCTTTGCTTCAGTTTTATAAAATAGGTATGCAAAAATGTTAGCTGTGTTGTGTTTGAATAGTGAATATTTTTAAAAATTTCTGTGGCAACTTTGTTATACTTTCATCCTTATAATTTAAAAGGAAATGAAAAGAACCCAAAGACGTGCAAATTTCATTTTGAAGAACTCTAGGCAAGGTTCGCCCTTGCTCTATTTTACTTGTCCTATGGCCATGTGTTGTTTACTTGTATGCCCCACTCATAAACATCACACTTCATGAAGTCAGAGGCTCTGTGGACAATACTGAGGATGCTAATCATCTACTTACTTATATTTCACTTGAACCTGTGGGAAGTAGGACAAGCAATATAACACATGACATGACAGTCTCCACTAACCTTTACCTAGTCTTCATAGGATTAGGACTGTGATTGAGGGAGGAAGTAGAGACATACCCTTCACAGCTTCCTGAAGGATCCAGTCACTAGCCAGGTACACTGACCTGCAGTATACCCTGTTTCAACTTTCTCTTTGTAGAAAGAAAGCTTTGACATGACTTTCCATGTTGCGTTTCTGATGCTAATGAGAAGGCAAGGAAGAGAGGAGGAGAGGAAAAGCAAAATACCAGAAGGGCTAGAAGATCGCTGAAAGAACAAGTGATTAAATGTCAATTTCCCATGGTTTGAGGACATCAAGGAATGTATTCATCTCCAAGAGTGAACACGATTGTATGGAATTTTTGTGGCTTAGAAATTCTGAAGCCAACACCATCAAGGAAGAGAGGGCAGAAAGACTGAGAGCCAGAGGGTGGAGAGGACTGGAGTGAACAGTGCCCTCAATGACAAGACTGGTGTTCTTATGAACTTGGAACTGCTCTTGTTTCCTGAAAAAGACCTGCCTATAGCATATCAAGCCAACCAACATTCTAGCATGGAGGGGCACATGGTCTTCAATCCCGAGCTGAAGACAGAACTGACAGTTGATGGCTTCTGGAATGAGATTCAGTATTTAAGGATCATCACCTGGCAGGTCAACCATGCTACAGTGAGTGGGCCCATATTCAGGAGTATATAGGAAGCATAAGCTGGACTCAGTTTATTAAAACCAACAAAAATGAAACTATAAAGTTGGGAGGGTGTAGGGAGGCAGGAATAGATATGGGAGGAGTTAAGAGCGAGGAGTAAGGAATGAATATGGTCAAAATACATTGTATGGAATTTTCAGAGAATAAAAATAGATTAAAAAAACTGATTTTCTCTCTCTCAAAAGTCATTCACTGCCTGTAGCTCTTTATTGGTCTTCTCTAGGGAATCACTCCTTGATGGGTTATCTAGTCTTAAGTGGTCGTCCCTAACAGATATGAATGTGAGCAATATTAAATGAATTCAGCAGAGTGTATTTATACATGTATATGTATATAACAATAATAACTAAAGAATAGAGTGCCATGAATTTAAAACAGAATTAGGGGCAGGGCTTATAGGAAGAGTTGAAGGAAAGAAAGGGAGTAGGGACATAATATAAACACAGTATTCACATATGACATTCTAAAAAATAATAACAATAAATCATTTGCCTAACTATTGAAAAAGAAAGAGGGGAGGCATCCTGAAGTTTCATTGGTTTCTGGACCTTGGCATTGCAAGTCCTGAAGGTCATGGGCTCTCTCTTACTTGCATCCTTCTCTAGCAGCCTTTGATGTACTGGGTTAGCCCAGGGTAAGCCCAAGAGGCCCCCAAAAGGTGTCAGTGTCATAGAGGTAGCTAGAAAGGAGACAGCTTGGCTGCTTCCCTCAACCAAGGTGCAGCAACTCATCACAATGAGACCATACTTGATCTTCTGAGGCATTCCATCCCAGTGGGGTTGGGTGGATCCATAATGCAGGCATTATGTCTGAGGCCAGCTCCAGAGCTCTACTGTCTGAGACTTCCCATAGCAGTGATTAAAGTAGGCGAGAACAATTAAAGTAGTAGAGGAAGGCTGGAGTTTAGGGATCAGAGAGATCCACATACAGCAGTTTTCTTGATGATTTTAAGACCACCTTAACTTCAACTTAGTCAGCAAACATACGGAATAAGGACTCTATAAGTATTAATCCATCTCATTCTCATTAAAACCCTATGAAAAGCTGAGGAAAGAGGATCATGAGTTGAAGTCTAACAAGACCTTGATTCATCCCCCCCCCCCCCCCAACATATGAGGTCAGGGTCTACATTCCTACCTCACAGATGAAGAAATTCAGGCATAAAAAAAAGTGCTGATGATTTTGAGTAAGGTGACATGATTAGTAGGAGGCAGACTAGGAACTTGAACCAACATTGTCCCATTTCAAGTCTGAACCACTGTGCTCTGTGTTGTTGCCTTTTTAGAAAGCCCTTCTGGCACCCATTACTATCTTTTTCCACTGAAAAATTGTCTGTGATATGAATGTTGAGTGAAGTGAAACACTGAGAGAGGCCACCACTGAGGGTGGCCAGCCAGAACTGGATGACTAGGGGAGCCAGCAGGATCTTCAGGGATGCCCAGCAAATGGTGATTATAGCAGTCTTGGGGCAAAAGGGCCACAAGGCAGGGGGCCACCTGGAGGGCAGCAGGGGTGCAGTTTCAGATGACTGAAAACCTGCTGTTGTTTGGTAGTGAAGGACTTTCAGCGCATCTGTGAGCCTTCTAACTGCAGTGTGTGTGAGGCAGTGAGCAGGGCACTAATGGGCAGGCCAGCCATACGTACTCTCCATACACTGTGGACAGTGGTCAGAGGAACGCTGAGGTCAAAGTGAACTCTAACAGAGCAGGGGAAGGCCATGTGAAGGATTAGCTGGGCAAGTGAAGAGGCAGTGAGTTCCATGGTTTAGACCCAGTCTTACTCTGAGCACTATACATTACGACAGAATCTCTGGTGGCAAAGAGAGGAAAGGAGGGCATGGAAACTGCTATGAAGGAAGAATGGGCAGATGCTCTGTGGGAATCAGGAATCCGAGGATGGAGGAACCAGTTAACTCTCAAGCTTGCCTTGGTGGTTAGCAGGGAATGACCCCAGGATGAGAAGTCACAGAGAAGCAGAGAAAACAATTCCCTTTGGAAAGGTTAGACTGGAGATCTTGGAAAGACAGCTGGGAAAAATGGAAGAGGACCATGGGAAGCATTTGGGTTGCAAATGCCTCCTCCTAGATCAGTTTCAGGTTGCTACTCTCCCTATGCCCTCCCCCACCCAACACACACTGCTTTCTGGTACAGGAAGGAGCAGAATACAGTGGCAGCCTCAAGCACAGGACCACCAGCACTTTGCTCCCTTCTCTCCACTTCAGCATTAGTCTAGTACAGAGCACAGCGCTGTGTGCACAGCCATGACCATTCTTTTCTGGAAAGAAGAAACCCTGGCCCTTCAGTGATTTTTGTTGAAACACACTAAAATGTGATACCACATTAAATAAATAAACTGTACAGGAGACACAGACCAGCCCCTATGAAATTCGGGCAGGACCTCCTCGGCCACAGTGAGCTACATGAAGTGGATGGGGAGCTGGTAGAGAAGACAGTGGCAAAGCACACTGCAACCACTTTCATTCATTCTTTCTCTCTCTCTCTCTTTTTTTTTTTTTGTTGTTGTTTTTGAGAAGAAAGGGTTTATTTGGCTTGCAAGTCCAAGTTAAAGTCCATCACCAAGGAGAAGTTGAGCATGTAATATGATGTAACTACATCATATTAACAGTAAAGAATAAAGAGGGAATGAAACAGAAAGCCTTGCTTGCTCTCAGCTAAGCTCCTTCACTCTGATACTGTTGAGGAATCCCTTTGTAGGTGCTGCCTACAATGGGCTAGGTCTCCTTACATCAATGAATAGTCAATGTAATCTCCCATAGACATTCCCACAGGCCAACCTCGCTAGACAATTGTTCATTAAGACTCTCTCTTCAGAGGATTCTAAGTTGACAATTTAAACTAACTAGTACAAGGTGCTATTGTTAATTCTTGGCTAGGGAACATGAGACCATCCAAGTATTTTCCATTTTGTACATGGCTCACCCTTTGGATGTCTCTTTTCTCCACTTCTTTTATACAAAGTGAATAAACTGTAATTAATTAAAAAATAAAGACAGAAAAAAAGTAGAGAAAAGAGACATCACTTTCAATCTTTGAAAAGTAAAAAATTTCTTTCCTTTTTTAGGCAGATGTGAAGTTAATTTTCAGGTAGTATCCATTATTAATGCTTTTAATAATATTACCTTATGAGGACCAAGCTTTTATTTCCTTCCTTTTTGAAAACATAAGACAGAAGAGGTTTTTTTCCATTCAGTTTTACTCTTTATGACAGTAATTAGCATTCCCTTTATGACAATGGTATAGAACAAAGTTTAGGAAATGCAGACTAAAAGAAAGTAAAAGCGAAATTTCACTACAGAGATAAAAACACTATTACTGTGAAGTACGATCTTTACATTTTACAAATGACCCTCTTTCTATATATACTAGAGGCATGGCCATTTCCCAACTCACATTTTTCACCTTTGTACCTTGTTGTCTAACACAAAGCCTGCTGTTGTGGTGGATGTTTAATAAACAGCCGAAGAATGAAAATACTGTAGAAGCGCAGTCAGTTCCAACCAAAGGAAGCTGAACAAAGAGGTCCAGATGTCTAATACTATATGTAGTCCAAATGTTGTTGAATGCTGCTACTTCCAAAAAAAATTAGTTAGAAATTGACAGACACTGATTGATTCAAAAGAAACCATACCCATTTAGATAAAAATTAAAAGGTGCTTGTACCCACCACTGGGTCCACCTAGGCCAGCCCTGTCCACATCCTTCTGCATAAGGAGCAGAGTATGACAGAGCTGGCTGCTGGGAGCATGGGAAATCACAACACAGGCACTATGATCTGGAAAATCATGGCCCATGTGGCCGGGCGGGTCTTGCTGACCAGTTCTCATTTAGAAAAAAATAAATAAAAACAACAGTCCTTCATCCATGCCTCAGAAATAGTCTATCCGACAAAGAACACACACTTTGATAGAAAAGAATAATTTTCATCCCTAAACATTTCTCATTAAATACTATAAGCATCACTGCCTCTTGGGTCATAGCTTAATTCTGGCCATCACGGTTCATAACATACTTAAATGGTGGTCTCCAGTCAATTAAATGACTTTTTTTTTTTTGGGGGGGGGTAGCTTTTTGACAGTCATGCTGACTAAAAATGATTTTTAAAAAATACACCTTCTTATCCCAACAACTCCACTCAATCTTTAAATTAAGCTGTAGCATTTCACTTAGCTTTACGATACGCCACGATGGGTGAGAAGCACACCCATTCTGGAAAATAGGTGTGCGTTCCCCTCCGGCGCGTGCGTGAGAAGTGTAGCCTGCGCTGCTGGATTTACGCGGGCCCATATACTTCACAGTCTGAAAAGGCGCTGGCATGAAAAATCTCCTTCCTCGTAAAAACTGAGCAGCAGAAAAGAAGAAACTAAAGTGAAATGCTTTCTTAAAATGTATGTATGTGCAGCCAGAATTAGTCGGGTTGATTTATCTTGCATGATACTGACTCTATTGCTGGTAAAGATTAATCGTATTATGGCGTTCCTGGCATGCTATTTTCTCAGTTCATTTCTCAGTATGACATTTCTTATTTTTCCCTGCTACAATGCACTCACTATCATAATTTTCACCTGCTGGGTTTACATTACTAATGATATTATTAAATTTTAGAGGGTTTTTTTTTTTTGACCTTTATCATGGTAAATTGGGTCATGAGAATAGATGGGACACAATCTGATGGACGGGAAAGGAAAACAGTTAATTATTATGAAAGTGAATCAAAGTTGAACCTGTCTGCCTGGAATACCATGAAAGCTCAGCCAACATTAAATGCCCCACTTCCCAAACCCAAATCTCTCTCCTTGCTGCCTTCTTGTAGATGTCATACATGAGAAATGTTCCAAGCACTAAGTATTTGGGCTTGCTGCTGTACGGTAAGGGAAGGATGCAAAACTTGATAAAGTTACACAAATACTGGGGACGACAGTATTACTAATTGCCCTCACGGAGGGCTTGATGGATGACAGGTGCTGTGATTATTATTATCTCCACTTCACATGAAAAACTGAGGCACAAATCAGATAAGAGGCTGACGTTCACACACCTGGGAAGTAATGGTGCCAAGATGCAGTCCAGATACTCAGACTCCATTCACTGACTTGCCCCATCCGCCCTCTCCCAGGGAATCAGAGCTTCTCCTCTCTATGCTTATCCCCTTAGCCGGGAGCCATGTCCTGCGGGTGGGGGACATTCTCTCTGCCATTGCTTGCCGTCTTGATACTGGGTTGTGTCTGCTGCCTTCCAATGTTTGACACACGGACTTATACGGACATGTTTCGGTGAGGCCAGTTGTGGATATGCCAATGGTTTGCATTACCTCCATGGATGTTGACTTCTTTTGCACCGGATTCTAATAATTCTTTACTGTCTGTTTCCTTTCTTGGAGCTACGTAGCAGCAGAGTTGAACCTCTGGACTGAACACGTGTATTGTTGAGACATTCGGAGCCCTCAGTTTCATTTGATTGAATTTATTGAGCTTCCAGGACTCTTTATTTCCCAGTTATTTATTGGGAATCTATTATAACGGCAGGTTTTGAGTTAGACAATAAGGTGTAAAGATGATTAATAGTGGTTCCTGCTCTCCTAGATTGTAAGAATGGAGAAGTGAGCCAGGCATGTAAAATATGTCAAAACACAGTGTGATAAAAAGAGGCCCGGAGTGGCATCTACCTAGCCTGGTCTTGGCTGAATATTAGGTAGCACTACAGACTGGCTGGTAGCACTTGCTTAGCATGCTATGTTCAATTCCCAGTTGAAAGGAACCCTCCTGCCCCCCAAACCCAAACAAACAAACAAGAAAACCAAAAAGCAAAGTCGTTTCTCAGGCCCTAGCCTGAACCTATGTAAACAGAAACTAAACACTGGGGCCCACACCCTCTGTTTTAAATAGCTCTCTGGATCTCTGCTTTCTAGCAGTTGAAAACCACTGCCCTGGAAAGCAAAGTTCACATGTATAATTCAGGGGTAGCAAAGGGGAGAAAATGTTGCTAACCTGATTTCCATTTCTATCACCAAAACCAAGAAAAACAAAATGATAGCAGCCCCAGGAGTACTCACATGCATACAGCAATTAAATAAATAAATAGACTGGGTTAAAAATCCAGAAAATAAGATGTTCGGATGGGGTGATTTTTACCACCTCAATTCTGACTTTCGCAGTTGGCACGGCCCTTCTATAGATGGCTTCAAGTTAACTGTAATGACATCTTTCTAACCCACCTGCAGAAAATACAGTGAGAGAAGGGATTGCTTCTCTCATCTAGCTAGGTCAGACAGACATAGTGCTGTCTGAGGCTGTGGAATGACCATGTCAGTTCCATCATGAGCCAATAGGTATTCCAGATGTGCTAGCCTCTACATGCTCACGGCTGTGCTTGGTTCTAAAGAGGGGGTATACACAGGTGCTTTAAGGAACTGATGCCTTAAACAGGGAATCAGCCTGTTGTGTCTGGCCTAGTCAAAATGGTTGGAATGGTGACAAAATACCATGAGAACATTCTGGAAGTCGGTCATTGATTTGGGATGATGGTGTAGGGTGAGGCCCCAAGCAATAAGTATTGAGCTAGGCTTTAAAAAACAGGTGGGATTTGCAATGCAAGCAAAAGGATGACATGATAGATGGCGCAAGCTGAATTATCAATAAAAAAATCTAATTATTTAGAATTTTTAATGAATGGTTCACCTAGCTGAGTTTGACCTGTTGATTAAAGCCATTTATTCAGGCTAGCAGGCCAAGGGTAATTCTGCTTTTAGCAAGGGACCAATTCAAATATTGTCACAGAAAAAGGTTCAGGACTGACAAGTATGTGGTTGTATGGTGTGGGAGGCAGGGGAATGAGAGCTACATGGACATCAGGTTTTAAATTTTGTACACACAGACCGTTTCATAGTTTCAAATCATCATTCTGAAAGCTGGCATGGTAAGGAATTGCCTGTGCAAATTAGATTCTGTGAGCCTCGTGAACATAAGTAGCTCATCAGCATACATGGAACAGTCTGGAAGGCGTCCAGACAGAAAAAGCCACTCTGTAATCCACCAGAGAGGCTGACATAATAGAAATGACGTGATGCTGAATTATCAGGTCATGGACCTCAGCACAAGGGCAATTTCAGAGACAGGAAGGGCTGAGGCATGGAGGATTTGGGGGATAGGGTGGGAGACGAAATAAGACAAAACAGAAATTTGAAAAACCAACAACAACAACAACAACAAAACAACAACGGAGTGTTCATAGTTGAGGAAATACTTTAAGAGATGACTATGAATTGTGGGAGATGGTCCACCTGGACAAAGGGGCTGATCATAAGTCTCCTAAGGCCCCCTCACAGGGGCCTCTGTCCAGAGAGAGTGACAGGCCAGGACCTCAACAGACATGCTTTTTTTTTTTTTTTTTAAGCAATAAAGCATGCTGCTGTCTTTTCCTCTGGACAGCTTTCCTTCTGAAGCTAGCTTTTGCTGGCTCTTTCAGGGGATTCATATGACATGCTTTGCTAAGGTTCTGAAACTTAAGAGCCACTGGCCTGAGGCTTACAGCTTCTTGAAGATTTGATGAAAGTCCTCCATCTGGCTCTAAGCTCTTTTGGTCTCTCAGGATGTTTGGGACAGAGGGTAAATGAACCTGTAGCTAGTGGCTGTGAACTCATACCCCAGACAAGCCTGGGAGAAGGCTGGGGAGGGGAGTCTCTATTGAGCACAACAGAGTTTGAGGCTGGAAGTAGGCTTGGAACACACTTCATTTGGTGGTGGGCAATGCAGAGGCATTTACTTCAAGCTGCACTTGTGTATTTTTTTTTTTTTTTCATGAAGCCCAGCGGTGATTTTGTTTGTGGACTGACAGCTGGACTTCTTGCCCTGGATTTCTTAGCCCCTTCTTAAAACTTTATACATGGAGGATGGATGCTGATGTCGCCACAGTCACACCTTTGGTGAAAACAGATCTTGCTGAAGCTGGCAAGGGGCCAGGAGATATCAGCCACCACTGCTCTGCTGCCTGCCAGAGTGGATTCAGAGGGGCTGGAGGAAGGCAGAGGGTGGTAAGACAGAGGCAATTTCTGTTGGGTCTTTCTGTTTTTTTTTCCCACCTTCCATTTTTCATTCTCTCCACCACTGTATCTACTTGTTTTCTTTATTATCTTCCTACTTATTTCCTGTATGGAATGGCACAGTCCTGTGAGTCATTTCGTAACACAATGAACGAGGTCAGAACTGAACAGAAAGAAATAGCCGATAATCACTCATCGTGGGATTACAGATCCATCTGAGGAAAGTCAGGCCGTGCTGAGCAGGAAGTCCACATGAAGGTCAATGTCAAGGGTGGGGGTTCAACCCATCCATCATGGTGGTCGCATTCCATTCCTTCCCCTTCTAGTCTCAAGCGGTTAGCAGAAACTGAGAGCAATGGGAGTTCACAGAACATTTTCTATCCACCACTTCTGAGTAACATACAGAGCTAAAGAAAGTGATCTTGCCTGCTGCTGTATCTAACTCCTCGCTGTTTTCAGACTGCTGATGCTGGCAGCTCCCTATTGTCTCCATGAGACCCTGGAGCAAGTCTCTGCTTCTGTCCACCCTTAGGCTGCTGGACCTGATTACACATTCTAATGAGGCTCCCTTTGCTTTTGCTCGGGTTGTCAGGTGGTGACAAACCACAATGCTGTGGACGAATGCTGTGGCTGAACCCCCTAGGTTTGCGAGGAATAAGTTAGAACTTATTACCTGCATTCAAGTCATGGCTCTATGGAATGTATACGCATCTCCCGCTGATGCTTTGCACGCTGCAAGCAATGCCTTGGCCATAATCCTAAGTGAAAGCTTAACTTTCTATTTGAGGTTAGAACTCAATATTCTTTCCACGAATCGGCCTGCTCAGCTTCACTTATTCTCCAAATAAAGTGAACAAGATTTCTTGGGGTGGTGGCCCAATTTCATTAGCCTTGGTCTGCAACCCTCACGGAGCACGGGCTCTACACTTTCAGCCCTCAAAGCAGGGTATAGCCTGCAGTACACAACTCGAAATAGCATATCTAAGCATGTTCTTCTCAATTATTGATGAAATATAGGCGGCTGTCTTTCGCTTCAAAGACCCTCCTTCAGAAGTCTTCCTCTCCTGTTGAGGAACTCAGCGTGTCCTCTATAGGTAATATCCACAGAGCATTTTGGGCTGCTTGTTTAATAACTTTCCAAGAAAAGGGTGGTCTTTAACCTTTTGAAAGAATCACTGGATCTCCTTTTATCCCTAAATCCCAACCCAGCACCAAAGTCTCCACTTGTGACGCGCATAGATGATGGCTGAATTAACAAGTACATTGTTCTAAGACACTGCACACTATCTGTGACTGCAAGAACAAATAAAATTCTAAAGTCCCATGGCAGAGATGATAAAATAAACTGGAGTACATTGGTAGCATGAAATATTAGGTTGTCATTAAAAATCATATCAAGAAAACATATTTAATAAGGTAGGGGAAATACCTGTGATTTATGTAGAAATAGAAAAACCTATAAAAATTATCTACACATTTCACTGTAAATCCTGTGAAGATTAATACACATGTATGTGGTGCCAATGGAGAAAATACACAAAGTGGAAACACTCATTTTTGAGTGCTAAGATTGCAGATGATTATCTTTTTGCTTATAGCTTCTGGCATTCCCAAGTGTTCACCAACAAGAATACAACGCTTTATGGTAGAAGCCTTTATGTTTGTTTATATGTTTGTGTAGGGACTATAAAGCTATCGATCTTCAGGTGTCACGTTTGCTTTTACAATAGGTAGGATGAGCAGCAATCCTCTTGGGGGAAGCACATTCTGTCTTCAAAGAGGCCTGTGCTCTGTTCTCGGCTTTCCCCACACGGCCACCTATAGCATGACCATTTCACACAGTGTGAATTTATTCTCTCCCCTGTTTCTTCTAACCTAGCCAAGGGGAAGAAGGTACTTTGAGTTCCCTTTGCTTAGCCTGTCAATGTCACAAAACATGTCCAAATCTGGCTCTGTATGGCTTATGCCCAAATCATGGCCCAGTGAACAGCATGGAGAGATTTTACACCTCACCTCTCTCTTACTGGGCTCATGCCTAGCACAAAGTAGAGGCTATGGAAATAATTGTGAATACTTAATATTCTAGGTGATAAAAAGTAAACCTCTATAGAGAACCAGGGTTCCTGAGTAACATACAGCTCTGAAAAGAAGTGATCCCACCTGGTCCCAGCTTCAGGCTCCAGCTGTGGAAAGCCATCGCCAACTGGCAAAGAGAAGCACGGCCAGGAAACCATTCTATGTAGAATAGGACCGTTGCTGAGAAGGTATTTCTGCCCGCCTTCTACATCAGTACTCTGTCCAGTCCTTCCAAGGAGCTCTGAACTGTGCTGGCTTGGAGGGGTGGCATGTCAACAGAGCCCCTTCTATGGCCAACCTCAATGATGCTGGGGTAAGACATGTGTGTGTGTGTGTGTGTGTGTGTGTGTGTGTGTGTCAAGAGGATTATGGGTATCCTAGCAAACAGCAAACCCCACAGTTAATTGACAGTAGATAACGGGAAGCAGCCAAAAGTGGGTATCTATGAATGGATGGACAGGAAGTGAAGGAGTGTCACGAGGACAGTGGAAGGAGGACCAAAGTCTGAGTCTAAGATATATAGTAAATATTAATAGGTATTATAAATATATAATTATTAATTATATATTGATTAGAATATAATTAATTATACAAGTGTTTATATATAAATATATAATTAATTATAATATATTATTAATATATATTAATATACACACTGACTGTGTCAGTATTGGGCAGGAAAGCACAATAGCCCCAAGATGTTAATCTCATTTCAGAGGCAAGCAAAACAGGGTCAGGGAACCACTTGGTGGAGCCAGGGTAATCGGCAGTAGACGCAGCCAGGGTTGAAACAGCTTAGCACCTGGACCTGTTGCTAGCTGCTGTGCTCTGCCTCCTCCACTCATGAATATGTGTGGGTTTAGTGAATAAGAGTGGGATGGCACCCCTATAGGCCGAGGGCAGCAGATGTCCAGAAAGCAGCTGGGAAGAGAAAAACAAGGGAGACTACAGAAGCGCCACAGTGTTCTGGTGGGGTTGGTCCTCACTGGGATACGACAGAGCTCACAGGATGGGGTGGCAGGTAGGTGAAAAGTCTTTCCTTTCCCAGTTTCAGATCAAGGTCCCCAGAGGCTGGGCCACCATGAAGAGGATGGGATCAAACCTGAGCTATTCTTTCCCTTGAGATAATGATCCCATTTTCCAAGGGGGCTGTTTATCGTTAATTGCTTAGGGCACAGTATATGTACTTCTCGGGTTTATACCTGCACCAGGACACTCTGACACTAGGCAATGGACTGGATACTCACAGGGCCTTCCTCATACACACCATTAAAACACATGGTTAATGATGGCTTTCTCCCTGTGTGCGTTAACCCCGAGGAGTGTTCTTTGTGCTGTATCTCTTCCACACCCTCCTAACGTCTTTGCTCTGACAGGTTTAAAGACAGCTCCGAGGATTTACTTTCTTGAGGAGACAGTGTGAAAAACCGAGCGGCCCTTTTTCTTTTGTGTTTTGTTTTATAGTTGGGTGGGAATGGTGTTGCGCTTGACAGCAGTAACCTTCACCATCGCCCATTAAACCTCCACACAGATTGCCAATGATTTCTTTAACCTCCACAGGGGAGGGAACTGAACTGTGTAAATAGGGGGTATGGGTGGCATGTCTCCTTCAAAGGAAACAAATATGGGGGGCAGGGGTGTGTGCATGGGAGAGCCACACAGACCAAGTTGATCTGTGCCCTGGAGGTTTCTGCTGCTACTGGGTGTCACTCCTACTAACTGCCTCTGTGTTTGTCCTACTTGTGTTCCAAGCAGAGGCATGCATGTCAGGATCATGAGGAGGAATGCTGCTGTGGAAGGGCCATCAAGAAGATAAAAGATGTGAACAGGTACCCTTTTTTAAACTTAAGAGTTTGATATCGGTTACACATAACAGATATCAGGGACCAGGCCAGGCACCCAGCAGGCCTAGGCATATGAGAGAGCTTGAGGGTGGAAATCAAAGGGGGAACTCGTAGCTTTGCTTGGTAGGAGAGAGAATGGGGTCTGGAATAAATGAGATAGCTAAAGACATTGGAATTAAAGCCAGTGTTAGGTACCTATGAAAGACCGGCCTGCCCCTCTGCCATCAACATACCCAGATCCAAATACAAAGATACTACAGAAAATTAGCCAGTGTGGACTAGAAATGTACAAGTCCTCTCAGACAGCAAAGCCTTTGAAACTGACCTGTTTGGGGCTGGAGTGGTTTTACGTTATCCTGGGCACATCCTAAGAAATTTGCTGATATGGTTTCAGTGTGTCTTTTTAAGGGTATACCCGCTTTGAGACCTCAGGAATGCTGGGCAGGTGCTGGCCAAATTCTGCTAGTGTTCAATAAGATGCAAAAGCATGGGGAAAGCAACATGCTTATCGCAAGTGGGGTGGTGACGCTAAGGCTCGAGGATCCCTTCGGATGGCTCAGTGACACCACAGCGGTGAGTCTCTCCCACCATCCTCCTCAAACCCAAACGGGGCCACCGTCTGAAGCTCCCGCCACGCGTCATGACGCAGCTACCCACAAGCAGAGCAAGGCGGGGATGAAAGAAAGGCTGAAAGGCATGTTAACCACATGTGGTCGGCCGGATGGAGGGAGCTAAAACGCTACCACAGGCATGTTTCGTGTCGACATTCGATGGCCACTGAGTCGTGTCTTTTGAGGACTACTTAATGGCAAGAAAACACTCAGAATTAATGAGAAATCAAAAAAGTTATAAAGCCTACCACAGTGCAATGATACCAATCTGTTTATTTATGGGGCTTTTCCTCATGGCCACGTCTGTGATTATCTCTGAATTAGGAGGTAGTAAGTTACTTTTTTCTTTGTCTCTTTTTTTTCTGTTATGTGAAAATTTCGGGTATTTTTTTTTTTTTTTAAAAAAAACTGTATTTTTATTTTTATACTTATTTTTTGTCTTATTATGCTTTCTAATATGCTTATAATATACTTTATTACATGTACAAGTGTTTGACTGCATGTACCTGCCCCTTGGACATGCCTGGTGCCTGTGGAAGCCAGCGGAGGCCACTGGATCCCCTGGAACTGGAGTTACAGACAGCTGTGAGCCGCCATGTGAATGCTGGAAACCGAACCCAGGTCCTCGGCAAGAGCAGCAAGTCCTCTGAACTGCTGAATTACCGCTCTAGCCAGATACACTGTCTTTTATAAAAGGCAGCTGTCACTTCTCACAAGACTACTGATTAGAGCCTGTGCTGGCTCACTGTTGCTAATGAATGATAATGTGTAAAGCTCTAACCTCAGATATAAATAATTACAGTGAAAACAACCTATACGTCTTGTCAGACCACCCCTGGCTCACAGCTTTCAACCTTATACTCTGCACTAAGAGCCACTCTGCTAAGGTCCTGCCTCCCACATGCACACCATCAAAGCAAGTGAGAAGGAGCTCACAAGTCTGTGTGCTAAGTCAGCTAGTCGTGAATTCCAGTGCTTCTCAACCTGAGGGTCGTGACTCCTTGGAGTTGAATGACAGGAGGTCATTGAATTCACAGGAGGTCGCATATCAGATATCCTGCATATCAAATATTTACATTACGACTTGTATCAGTAGCAAATTTACAGTTATGAAGCGGCAATTTAAATAATTTCATGGTTGGAGTCACCACAATATGAGGGTCACAGAACTAGGAAGGTTGATAACAGCTGATATATTTGGTTCTCTTAACAAACATTCAAGAGAGGTCAAGTCCACCAAGGTCAAACAGCCTGCCTCAGTCACATGGCTCTTGGCGACCATACTGAAAGTAAATGCTTTTCTGCTGGTTTGAAAGCCTGGTCTCTTTCAAGTACTTAGGGCCAAAGGGCAGGTGAGTGGGAGACTTCTTTCAAAAGGTACAGATATTGCTACAAAATACTCAGTTCCACTCTCTAATGCAAGGCCTGAATAACTGCTAGGTTTCTTTGTTTTGCATAGCTGGAGCACACAGACATTCAGGGGAGCCACCCAGAGGAGGCAAAATTACAGACAGGATGAGAAGAGAAGCAGATAGTCTACCAGCTGGTAAAGCCCTGGCAGATATGTAAGAGCCTGGTCTGCCAGACAGGGAGGTGCTATGGCAGTGACTGGCATGTGCTAGCTGGCTTCCCAGCTTTTTCCCTCCCTCTGGGTGGGAGTTGAGGCTCCTCTCTCCTCCTTGGCTGGAACTCTACGTTCAGTGGCTACTTCCAAGCTGATTGCAAAGTCTACCATATGAGCCTGACACAAGCGACAGTAAAGTCCAAACAACCTGCCTCCAAAAGAGACACATGACCTCAAACCTGCCCGGTTTACAACATTTAATGAATAATGAGTGACATTTCTCAAGGAAGGGCCTCAGGGCACCAAGTCTCAATAGCCCTGTGTTTATGTGCATCATTTGATTCAATCCCTTCAGCCTCTGAGTTTGTGACTTTGTACTCAGACAGAACATCAGGATTTCAAGGAGTTTTCAAACCCACGATCTTATTTGTTTACCAGAGGAATCTTAAGGGCAGGGAAATATGTTTCCCATTTTTCAGACCATGAAACTGAGCAGAGTGCACTTTGTCTAGCTTGTTGAACTAGACAGCAATTTCCTTGGAAGGCACAGAAGAACTGGCTGTAAGTGCAACAGATGTGGAAGTTTGGTTAGGACTGTGAAATAATAAGAATAAAAAAAAAAAAAACAGAAAAGAAAATAATGTCAATGCACAGAGCTTACGATAGTGCATCAACATATATATATTCTAACGATGCAAGGTGATGTATTAAGAGAAAGTACAGCAATTTCAACTTATATGGTAAAAACAGTGAAGCAAATAAGATGTTACTGATTATTATATCCAGATAACAGATCGGTGTTCATTCTACTGATCTCTACTTTTCTGCATGTTTGACATCCTTCAGAAGAATTAAAAGCTTTAAATCAGAAAAAAAAAAAAAGAGTGTGAAACCCTGGAAGACAGGACTCTGAACTGGAGTATTGGGGGTTCAGAATGTAGGCGATGAACTGTGGGGGTGGAGAGACAAATGCTACAGGTACCCTGATACTGCCCGTGGAGACAGGGCGGTATGGCAGCTTTGGCCCCCGGCTATCCCTCCAAACCTGACACATCCCGACGGCCTGCTCTCATTAGCCAGCAAGAATGCAAACACACAAAACCACTACAGCTACATGTTAAGGCTTTTCTGGATCTATGCCTAGGAGTGGTATAGCTGGATCTTGAGGGAGCGGTATTCCTAGTTGTCTGAGAAATAACCAGATTGATTTCCAGAGTGTACAAGTTTACATTCCCACCAGCAGTGGAGGAAGGTTCCCCCCTGCTCAAGTACACAACAAGGACATTTGCTCAGCCATGGTTGTAGCAGCTTTATTCGTAATAGCCAGAACCTGGAAACAAACCAGATGTTCCTCAACTGAAGAATGGATACAAAATTTGTGGTACATTTACAAAATGGAATACTACTCAGCAATTAAAAACAAGGAAGTCATGAAATTTGCAGGCAAATGGTGGGAACTAAAAAAGATCATCCTGAGTGAGGTATCCCAGACACAGAAAGACACACAGGGTATATACTCACTTACAAGTGGATATTAGACATATAATATAGGATAATCATTATTAAAATTTGTACACCTAAAGAAGCTAAGCAAGAAGGAGGACCCTGGGTAAGATGACCAATCCTCATTCAGAAAGGCAAATGGGACATTGGAAGAAGGTGAAAACAAGGAACAAAACTCGAGCCTGTCACAAAGGGCCTCTGAACGCCTCTACCCAGCAGGGTATTAAAGCAGATGCTGAGACTCATAGCCAAACTCTGGGCCGAGTGCAGGGAATCTTATGAAAGAAGGTGGAGATAGAAAGACCTGGAAGGGTCTGAAGCTCCACAAGGAGACCAACAGAACCAAAAAATCTGGGCCCAGTGGTCTTCTCTGAGACTGAATATTCCAACCAAGGACCATTCATGGAGATAACCTAGAACTGCTGCACAGAGGTAGCCCATGGCAGCTCAGTCTCCAAATAGGCTTCCTAGTAAGGGGAACAGGGGCTGTCTCTGACATGAACTCAGTGGCTGGCTCTTTGATCACCCCTTCCCCTGAGTGGGGAGCAGACTGACCAGGCCACAGAGGAAGACTATGAAAGCCATTCCTGATGAGACCTGACAGGATAGGGTCAGATGGAAGGGTAGGAGGTCCTCTCCTATCAGTGGACTGGGGAAGGGGCCTAGAAGGAGGTGGGGAGGGAAGGGCAGGATTGGGAGGGAATGAGGGTGGAACTACAGCGGGATACAAAATGAATAAATTGCAATAATTAAAAAATCATATTAAAGAAAGGCTTTTCTGAGCCTAAACCCAGTATGATGTTGTGTGTGTGTGTGTGTGTGGTGGATGTAAGTCCTCTGTATACATGTGCAGAGGCCACAGAAAGTACCTTCCTCTCCCTCTAGCTCTAACTTTTTCACCGGAGTCAGTCTCTCACTAACTCTGAAGACGGCCATTTTGGTTGGGCTACCTAGCCTGCCAACCCCCTACCCCGACCTCGCCCCACCCCACCCCACCCCACCCCACCCCACCCCCAGTGCACACCCGAAGTTTTCTTGTCTTCGTTCTCCAATGCTGGAGTCGTGGGCCCTCATGGCCATGCCTAGTTTTGTTTTCATCTGGATGCCGGTGACATGAACTCAGTTTCTGCAAGCTTGTTCAGGGAGCACTACTACCCCTGCCCCACAATGGTGTCTAAGTAGAACTTAACCACCCTTTGCACAGTGAGGGCAGTGAAGATCACAAAGGCCACCTAGCTTGTCAAGCTGAGAGGTAATAAGTAGGTGAGGCTGGGGTTTGAACTATGTCTGAACCCGGATGCCTCATTCTTCTGAACATGATATAGCCTGCATTCCTCCGCCTGAGTGTAACTTCCCTGAGAGCAGACAGCTTGCCTGAGGTCCCCCTGGAACCCCTTCCCGTCCCTGCTAGAACTCCGTAGAGTACCTCCATCAAGCGTCCTATGTTTAAAAGCTGCTGGGTAGGAATAGTAAGCAGCCACAATGAAAGAGACTTGGGCACTATGATTATTAGGCTTTGTGCTGCGTATAATTAAAGCAATAGTGAGCATGAAATGTATAATTTCTTCTAGTGCTGGCTTAATCAAGCATTCATTACCATGTCTGAGTCGGTGTTTTGTGAAAAGGACTGCTTAGTAGGCATTTCTTGTGAGGAAGCTAATCCAATACAAAACAGATATCTGGGAGCCTTTCCAGAGGATAAGAACAAAGCCACCAAGCACACGGAGGGACAGTGCTCAGCAAGGTGTGTCATTCCACCCGAGAGCACGGGACTCCCAAAGCACAACTATTCCATTGCATAAGGATTAACGGCAACAGGTACTAACCAGGACCTGTCACCGTTATTCCTTATGCAAAGAAAGCAGAGTTACCACGCTACTGGTTGGGCTGAAACTGAAGACGGGTGTACTTGTGATGGCTGTGCTGGGCCTGAGAGGTGTTCTCAGCCCACTTTAGCACATCAATCATTTGTCACCTTTTACTGGTGAGCAAATGAAGTAGATACAAATGCAACACACAACTGAGCCTGCTGGTTCCTGCCCCATTAGCCCTCCCAACACATGCCGTTTTGGAAAAGGAAAGGTCTTGAGCAAACTCACTGCAATTAGAATTTTGATGGATGTTGAAGCTGAAATTTTTGGTGAGCAAAGGTAACAATAACAGTGAGTATCTATCCCACCTAATTACCAAAGCTTACATTAAAAATCTCTTGCCTAAGCTCAAGCCAGTGACTTCTTTTATGTCATAAATAAAGCGCCATGCCCCTGGGATTCAACCACCATCCAACAGGAAGTGCAAACACCAGGCTGTGGTACCTACTTTTGCATCCTCGTGGCTGTGGCCGTTTGTCTCCACCAAGTCCTTGGTGCCTTTTAACTGCAACATTTAAAGAAAAACAACAACAAAATAAAGAATAAGCAAGCATATCTACTAGGCATACATCATCTTGTTAACTCCAATTCATCTGAGGTTGCATTTTACAAAACTTCTGAGGACAAACAGATGGAGCAGATAATTACAATGAATCTTACTGAAACCAGTTTGGGACCAACATTTTTAACAAAGCTTGAGGGCTGGCAAAAAAAAAAAAAAAAAAAAAAATCAAAAGGAATCTTGGTCATTATTTCTTAAGCAAGATTAGAAAGCAGTTCTATAGACATAAGATATATAAGATTGGGTCTTCAGAATACTAAATGGTTTCATTTCCTGGTGGGATTGCCATTAATTTAAACCCTGCAGTATTTGCAAGTTGCCATCAGTTAATGGATGTTATGCTAATGATCCTTGGTGAATGACGGGATTCTAGCCATAGCACAAGCTGCAGTACTGCTTCTGCACAGACTCCTTGAGGGCAGGGTTGAATGACTGACACCGCCTAACAGGAGAAGACAGTCTGAGTTTTTCAATAGAGGAAGAACTTGGAAGACAACTCTCTGGGCACAGAAGCTTTAGAAATAAAAAATTCTCTTGTGAATGAGATTTTTAACAGCCTCCCGCTCTGCTTAAAAGTAACTAGTTATTGGAGATTTCAGGAAGCCTTTAGAGTTGGCATTAATTCTATACTGACTCAGGGTAGACCTGTGGTGACAGAGGGGCAATGGACAAGGGACATCTGGCCTGGCCCCTGATGACCTCTCTGAGTTTGTGATGCTCAGGCAGCAAAGTCAGAGCCTTTCCCCCCTGCCCAATAGAAAATACTGATGGTGAGAATAATTTAGTAAAATCTGGAAGAAAATAAAATCATATATGCCACCATGCTTGATTCAGGACATTGGATCTTTACGGCTATTTCTGCATACTAAAATAAAAGAGTCATTGGGTTTTTAAGGCTATCCTCTTGTAAGAAAGCCACGGCAAGAGAAGGGTTTTGCTAAAGGATGGTGACAGGAGGATTTGAGGGTGAGGCAGCTGAGTGGGAGCTGTTTGGCCCATTGCCACATTAATTCAATTAAGCACAACAAAAACGTGTTCCCTCTTTCTTAGGGCTACATCAGTGATGGCTGTATCCTTAACAAATACAGGGGTGTGGGCCAGTGCAGGAAGGATGAAAATGTGAAAAGACACACAATGCGGTGATAGGAACATTATCAGAGCATACAATGACAGTTTGTAAATATTATCCTTTCCTGGCTTAAGATTTCTTACTAGGGAATTCCTCTTCTCCTTTTCAGTCCCCTCTCTGCTCATTTCCCTTTGTCTGGTAACTTTACATGGTGTGTGTGTGTGTGTGTGTGTGTGTGTGTGTGTGTGTGTATTCCAGTCTCCCTGGTATACATTATGCCCGTAGCTGCCTGCTCTCTTCCTACTTCTTGTCCACCTACGGAACTTCAGCAGGCCATCTCTTTGCAGTAGGGGCTCCTGACCTTGCTGCTTTGCCCCCAAAGCCACTCCCCATGCCTCTGCCCTGGTGTTCCTCATCCCCAGCTAGAGACAGACATCCTCCCAGGGTTGGGAGATATGGGCTAGTGAATATGCTCTATGTGTAGGACATCCTCATCACTGCCAAGGAGACCAAAGGCTGTAGAAGTGGTGACGCTAGGGACCTACAAGTTGCGGGACAGAGCTGATGAGCACAGAGGGGGACCCTGTCTTCCCTGCAGGATCAAAGCCTCTGAGGATCACTCTTAAGCTCTGCAGCCAGTCCTGATGAGACCTGATAGGCTAGGATAGACCAGATGGAAGGGGAGGAGGACCTCCCCTATCAGTGGACAAGGGAAGGGGCATGGGAGGAGGAGAAGAAGGGAGTGTGGGATTGGGAGGGGATGAGGGAGGGGGCTACAGCTGGGATACAAAGTGAATAAATTGTAATAATTTTAAAAATATATAAAATAAATAAATAAATAGATAGATAGATAAATAAATAAATAAATAAATAAATAAATAAATAAATAAATAAATAAATAAATATCTGGACTCCTCAGAATTCTCAGCCAGAGGCAGGTACTCTTGAAAACAAAATCCCAGAGGGGACATACATCTTTGTGTGTGTGTGTGTGTGTTTGTAAAGGCCTTATCTACGATGGCACTAAAAAGATCTTCTCACTTGTAGTTATGCTATACAAATCCGAGAAAAGCTCCTGAGATGGTGCTCAGGCCTGTGGGAGAGACCTTTCTCAGGGCATGTCTGCGACTGCACTGGGGGAAGGGCGATGTTGCTCAGAGATAGAAATAAGGTGTCCTGCTGCGCTGCATGCCTGCTGCCTTCTGCATGGCTGCTGGGGATGGCAGGGCAGGGGCTTGCAGGCTGACTGCAACGGTGCAGATGCCTCTGGCTGCTGGGTGGCACCAGCCTCCTTGTGCTCAAGGATTCTTGGTGCCTTTGCATGAAAAAGACATTCATTTCAACATTACCTTTACGGATGGAAAAAAAAAAACAAAAAAAAAACAAAAACAAAACAAAACAAAAAAAAACCACTTTCTTCTCAGTCATATTTTGTAGGTCTTTAGCAATTTTGGTTGTTCTGTGTTCTTTTCACAGTCTCTCTCTCTCTGTCTCTGTCTCTCTCTCTCCCCGCTCTTTTTCTCTCTCCAGTAATGGAGACTGGAGTGCAATTCTCTACCAATGTCTGTGCCTGTGCTGTGCTGTGCTTTTTAAAAACACACACCAACAAACCTCCCTTAATGCATTCTGCACAACTCATCTCTTTTGATAAGTGGGTTTACACCTTAAATCAGAATATGGGATTTGAGTCATCTAGAAAAGTAAGAAACTCATGGCAACCATTCTATTAAGAGCTATCTAAAACACAGAAACAATGCCCCCCAAACCAAAATGACAAACAAAACAAAAATGACAAACAAAAACCCAGAAAAATCCAAACCACCAAGGAAACGGCACAGTCTTGAAGCTCTGTCTGGTCTGGATCAAATATGGACTTTGTTTTAATAATGTCATGGTGCGTATGGCGGCCCCCATCACATGTCCTTGGAAGGAGGCTGCTGTGAGTATCATCAGCCAGTCTTCAGCTCTAACTGACGCATCCTAACCCATGCAGACTCAGGCCCTGTGTGTCACTGAACCTGCCCTGATAACAGTTATATTTACAGAGCATTTTCCTCCAAATCCATGTACGTTCCTGGACGCTCTGACATCACCTTATCCTCGCCAAGTGTGTCTACTTTTAGTGGAAACTAACGAAACATGTTTGTAAAATTCCAAGTCAATGGAAAAGGGTCCACGTCAAACGACTGAGTCACAGCTGACCAAAACATCTCTTTTGAAGGTATTTATGTGGTATAAAGTTCTCCTAACTATACATGAATAGAAATTTTAAAACAATCCCTATTTTGGTTCAGGCAGGTTGAGGTCATAGCTGTGTTCCCTGACACACCTAATTAGCATTTATTACATGTTGGCTAAAAATGAGGGCCAGAAATTGGGAGGAACTCTCAGGGCACTCAGGCTTCTCAGGAGAGACAACGGGCCTTGGCTTTCGCTCTGCTGATCCGTCTTACCCTACCGTAAGACAATACCTTCCCGTGCACTTATCATCAGGCTCTACTTCCAGATCAGAGCCAGAAGGAAGCGACCGGCTTCCCAGACTGCAAATGAGAAGTCTGTGGCTCACCAGGATCAGATAAGTGGCCTGATGCACAAAAAAGATATGTTTTTAATGTTTCTCTACATCGGCCCCCTTTATTCACACATCTGTAGGAACATCGTGGATTATGCTAAACTCAATTTCCTCGATCTTAGACTTGAGAGAAACTAGCCGCTTACTTTGAAACGTGGCTTCACTGCCAATGGTTTAAAACATTATCAAAAATCATTTGTCTCCGGGAAGAAACGGGTGGGCTCGGATCGTCGCGGCAGATACAAGGTGTGGGGACAGAGAGGTTGAGAATGGTATTATAAATCCCACATGACAGGATTGCCAGGAGCTGTGACCCAGTGCAGGATAAACCTGTGTGTGTGTGTGTGTGTGTGTGTGTGTGAGAGAGAGAGAGAGAGAGAGAGAGAGAGAGAGAGAGATGCTAGCTGGTGTGTGTCTGCAGCGTCTGAATCCATCTGGTGGTGAGAGCAGTGCTCTGTCCACTCACTCGTTCCTGGAGGCCTTTCAGCAAGGCTTGTGTATGAGATTGCTCCTC
Organism: Psammomys obesus; assembly: GCF_907164565.1. Taxonomy (NCBI): domain Eukaryota; kingdom Metazoa; phylum Chordata; class Mammalia; order Rodentia; family Muridae; genus Psammomys; species Psammomys obesus. The sequence continues at coordinate 14,574,440 of NW_026591086.1, read as the reverse complement.
CTTCGCTTGCTCCAGCTCTGACTTTTTGTTGTTCAGCTCCTCCTGGATGGCCAGCAGTTGCTGTGAAATCAACAGACAGTTGGTGTTAGGAGGGCCTAAGGCCAGGGAATGTAAGATGTCCAAAATATCTTGCAAATAAGAACGTTCTTTGTTTCTAAACACAAAAGCCTCATCCAAGCCAGCTAACTTTTGGTGATGGGTTTCCCCCCACTCAGTAAGGAGCTCTGCAGTTTTGGACAGATAAGTAGGTTATGATCCTGGTACATATGTGGAGACACCATTCTATTCCTCTGACCAATGAGCTCTTGTAAAAATAGATAGAATCATGTTTATAAAGCAATCTGTCAGATGAAGAACAAGGAGCTGGAGAGATGGCTCAGACGTTAAGACCTGCATTTGGTTCCCAGCAGCCACCGGGGCAGTGGGTAACAGCAAACCCAGTTCCAGTTAATCCAACACTCTTTTCTGGCTTCCATGATTGTCTGAAAACACACACACACACACAGAGGCTAAAAATTAAACCTCAGCCTACTTGTTCGGTTTTACTCGATTTCCATATTGAAATACAGATAGCTGTATGGCAACATCATACAGCTATGTCCCCAAGTGGCAGGAACCACGAACGCTCTCTTTGCTTTCTCTGTTATGACAGAGATGTTTTATTGGATCAGCAGGATGGAAGCCCAACTGCAATACATATATCAGCTGAGAGAACTGCTGATATAAGCTGTCAAAACACTAAGCTATGGCCTACACCACAATTTTCAAGCAGGGCCACTGAAGGGATTTTGTAAGCCTTGAGCTCTCCTTGCCCTATCAATTGTAACTCATCTGGAGGCTTACCTTGTCTGCCGGGAGCCCAGGGCTGCCCTGAACCAACTGTTCGAGGTTAATGTGCATGCAGGCTAGAGAATACATTCAAGAGCTGCAAATCAGGCCCTGGAAACAGCGATGTCTACCCAAAGCCTCTTGACAACAAAGGACCAGTTTGAAAACACAGTTGAGTATATCCGCCTGCTGTGGTTCCTAATGAATGCCTCTTGACGGATGTGAAGGAGTACCATGCTCCTGCTGTGAAGGGGAACAGCTCCAGCCATCAGGCACAGAGCACTTGCGAACCAGAGTCCGCGGGGACCCTCACACTAGATTTCTCATGCTTCTGGACACCACCTGGAAGGACCTCACTGAGTCTTCAATGCCACCGGTTGTAGTGGAGCTGGGCATGGGAAGTGCTCACAAAATCTAAACCACCCTCTCACCCTCTACACACACAACACACACAATGCCTTCGCCTGGGCTTGTTATAACAGTTGCCTATTTTGGGACTATGTAGAGATTTTAAAATCTCCCTCGGTTTCTCTATGTAAACTGGTCTCTCTCACAGCTCAGCTCCTATTCTGTGATTGTGGCTCCCTCTGACAACTCAGGAGCCTGTACTGTGTATCAGCAGCCTAAAGCCCAGCCACATGGGAGCCCCAGAGGTCCTGTGGCACACAGACAAACAGCTGAAAAACAGCAGAAATGGTGGCCTCTGTCCCTGTTCGTTCCCATTCATCACTGACCAGAGGACAGCCCAAGGTTGTCTGATGGTCTGACTTAGGCGATGTCAGATGCTTCTACTTATTAGAAAATCACTAATCCAGTCAAGGGGAATGGCTCAGAGGGTAAAAGCCCTTCCCACACAAGTGTGAAGACCTGAACAGAAGTCTCTAGAAACCATATAACCTTGGATTCGGTGGTTTGTGTTTATAGTTCCAGGACTCCTAAAGTGAGATGGGAGGTAGAGACAGGCAAATCCTGAGAAAACTGAGAGCCAGCTAGCCTGATGTACACACTGGCAGGACAAGACTCCCATCTCAAAGACGGTGAAAGACAAGGACCTCTAATGGCTAGCTGTCCTCTAAAGTCACACATAAACACAAACATACATACACACAAACCATTCCCGACCTTACTTCACGTTTAAGCTTCCATTGTTTTCACTCTTCCTTGAAATTGTGCCTTTAAACAAAAATCTTGCTTCCATTCCGATACCCTTCTCTTCTCATGTGTAGACAATCACTTTAATGATTATAATGTCTGAACTTCCACTTGAACTTAATTTTTTTTTCTGAGACATGTATTTCTCTGGAACAGAGTCATATTTCTCACCGTCTTACTATGTTTTCAGTGTGGTTTACATTTTCAGGATCTACCCACGTTACATTTTATACTGCATTTGTGGGGTACATGACCCAACTTATCCAATCTGCCCTTCTGAAGAAGAGGCAGCACCCCCAGCTCTCCCAGTCCACACACGACCACAGAGGAGCATGGCAGCACATGCTTCCTTATTGCCTTGTGGGGGAATTTCCTGAAGAGACTGATCAGCCATGCTACTTGGAGGTCAAAGGGCATGCCTAAAAGGTCATGAGTTGAAGCTGACACACAAGATACTGTGCTGAACCACTTACCCTCCCCACATACAGAAGAAAAACATCAGTCAGGCCTCTCATCTGTGTCAGCAGCAGGACACCAAGAGTCTTCATTGTAGCCAGCAAGAAGCCCAGAGTGAATGTGCACTGTTTGTGACGTGGGCACAGCCATTTCAAGGAGCCCAGTCCCTCGGAACCATGGGAGTGGGAAAGCCTTCTGTTTGAGGCTCTGAGGGACGCCAAAGCCCTCCAGGGATCCCCGTGTGGATTCGGATAGTGTCTACAAAAATATCCACTGCAGCTTTCACCTTCTGGATGTGTGCAGCCTGAAGACTGCTCCCCTACAGTCTGCACCTACACAGATTAGATAACCCCGCCTCCTAGTTTGGCTGTAGACAATAGCCCCGCCTCCTTGTTCAGCTGTACATAATAGCTCCCCCTCCTTGTTCAGCTGTGTATAATAGCCCCGCCTCCTCGTTCAGCTGTGTATAATAGCCCCGCCTCCTTGCTCAGCTGTGTATAATAGCCCCAACTCCTTGTTCAGCTGTAGACAATAGCCCTGTCTCCTTGTTCAGCTGTACATAATAGCTCCCCCTCCTTGTTCAGCTGTGTGTAACAGCCCCGCCTCCTTGTTCAGCTGTATGTAGGAACCCCGCCCCCTGGTCAACTGAGGGGGCTGAGCTTCTGGGGTGCTGCAGCTTCTCCGTCTGAGAGCCCATCCCATGAGATCCCAGCCTTCCTGTGTGTCCACTCACTGTCCCAGTCAGGTCAGTCCCTGGAACCACTCAGGACATAGCCCTTCAGCTTATAAAATGCTCCCCCTTTTTAATTCCCCTGTGACTATGAGCAGTTCATCAGATCCCTGAAAGTTCTGAGTTTTATTTACATTTCTTAAAAGAACACTCGGGGATAAGTGGTTCTCCAGTCGCCCTGTATACTAGTACTATCTGGGGAGTATTAAAACTACTGCTTTTGGGGACCCTCAGAAGCCCAACTGACTCTCAATGACTGGAGGTGGGACCCAGACACTGGTTACTTTTCTAAGCCTCCATAGATAATGCTAGTGAGTAACAGGGATGGGGCTAACTATTTCCTTCATTGTTCACTCAACCCCCACTGGCCACAATGCGGTTCCAGTCTCTAGCCTTCCACTCCAATTATCCTGACGCTGTCAGCTTTTGAACCAGCTTCGCTTCTTCTCCCAGCACGCTCTCTGCAGTGATCCTATTTGTGCCCATGGCTTTAGCTTGCACGCTGCACATGTTGGCATCTTACAAGGCTGGTCTTTTAGGCCCATGCTTTCTCTCAGTATGCACTAGCTCCTTAACTTGCTGCGTTTCCAACTGTGCCTGTTAACGCATGTTCTGTCTGCCCGTCAGCCACCTCTGTCCTCCTCTCTGGGTATTCTTCTTATAACCCTTTGCCTGTTCCGTTACTGTCCTTAGCCTTGCTGTCACAGATGCCACTTGCTCTTCGCTGGGTGCTGCCCGTCCCTCTGATATCCATCCTGAGCTCCACAAGAATTAAAGGGCTCCCTGGCCTAAGGCTGATGTAAATTCCTCAGGCCCTGGATCCATGTCCAGGGCAATCAACACAATTACCTACAATAGCCTTGTGTCTTAGTTAGGGTTACCATTGCTATGACCAAACACCACAATCAAAAGCAGGTTGGGGAGAAAAGGGTTAATTTGGCTTATATTTCCACAGCACTGAAGGAAGCCAGGACAGGAACTCAAACAGGGCAGGGACCTGGAGACAGGAGCCGATGCAGAGAGTGTCCCTTACTGGCTTGCTTCCCATGTCTTGCTTGACCTGCCCCACCCACAATGGGCTCAGCCCTCCCCCATCAATCATGAATTAAGAAAATTCCTTACAGCCAGGTCTTACAGAGGCATTTTCTCAACTGAGGTTCCCTCCTTTCAGATAACCCTAACTTGTTTCAAGTTAACATAAGACTTACCAGGACACTTTGGGTTCTTTTTTGTGAAGATATCTTTCAGTGATCCAGAGGAGTTGATCTGCCTTCTCTGTTTCTCAAGCACTTGCTGCTGTGTCACACTTTATATCCACATCCTCAACTAGATGGCTTCCATCAATACTAGAGTCAATAACTTAACATATCTAACTTGTGGTAAATGAGTGAATGGAGAGATGAGTGGATACCTGCTCTAATTTTCCTACTTCGATGCAATTAAACTATGATTCCACCAAGAGAAGCAACAAAAACTATCTGAGGCTCCCTCACTGGGTAATTTATTGTTCTAGGCATACAGATATTAAAAAAAAAAAAAACCTTCAGAGGAAAATTATGGCTTCCGTTGGACACATTTGATTCATTACTCTGGCAGTTCTAGTTATCCTTAATCTGAAGAATATTTCCTAAAAGGTTAAAAAATTCCAATCAATGGGTTTATAATTACATTATTTATTTCTCATGCCCCACTCCCCCTACAAAGAAAAAAATAAAACAGTGCTTTTACAGTGTTTTTCTTTGCATTCTATAAAATTAATGCTTTCTTTGGTTTATAAAGCATAAACTTGAGAATCTAATATTTATGTATTCAAAAAACAGTGGTGACTCAAACTGCTATCCTTCATTTGACTAGGTGCCCTATAAAAATAGTGAGATAGCTTACAACTAGACAATTTAAGTCAGCCTTTCTGCTCCTTTTCATTGAAATTTATGAGACTGTATAATATTCTTTCTAGTTTGAATTTTTAAGTGCCAGCGTGCCTCAATTACAGACATTCACGGGCAGCTAGAACTTAATCAGAAGTGTCTCCCGGTTGGATTGGCTGACTGCAGCATAATTTTAATTTAACATTTGAGAGTATGGCATTAAACAGATGCACTATTACATTCTTGGGTGGTTACAACTGAGTGTGTTCCAATTAGACAATTATCCATATGCCAATCAAGCAGGAACACTCCAGCGGACAACTACCAGGTAAATAAATGCTGCACCTGACATGGCTTGATATTTCTAGGCCGTGGGTTTAATAAGATCATTTGTAATGCTCTTTGGGGATGGAGACTCTGGTGTGTAGTGGCTCTTCCTTTCTAACGAATTCAAAGAGCATTACAAATGTTATTTGGAGCCCTAGAATAAGTGAGGTCACATTTCCATTTTTACAGATGGGAGAATCATAGGCACAGGGATGTCATGTACCTGAGGTCGAGCTGTCTAGGGAGAGACCTACTGATTGCACAGCCCAATTTTCTTACCTCCAACTGCAATTTCTACCTTGGCAACCGCGGTGCGCCATCAGTTTTAAATGGAAATCAGAACAATCCTCCTAGTAAGGACCTGAACTTAGGCATTTATCATTCCCTCTTAGGAGCGAGCCTGAGGGAGAGGTTATTGTGAGCGTGTCTATGAGCAGAACGGTGGGCTGAACTTGCCTTTAAAAACTGCAAAGGCTTTCTGGTGGTTTTTTGTTTCCTGCATCTTGTAGCTTTGCTACCAAAGTGATGTTAGTGGTTGATATAAGGCTAGACACCGTGGGAGTCTGAGGTGGCAGCGTATGTGGCTTCTGTAAAGTACATCAACACCATCACATTGGAAATGGATGCCTGCAATGCTGAGAACTCAGGACTCTTTGGCAGCCTAGGGCATGGCTGGGGGGGGGCAGAGGTGGTGGGTGTCACAGATGGGGAAGACCCTGGAATACAATGCTGATTTTGTGCCTTCTGTGGTGGCAGGACTGAACATCCTTTCTAAGTCTGGGCTTATTTAAACTGGCGGCATCGTGATACCAGGTGGAACTCTTACTGATAGAGACAGACCAACTCTGACTCACCTTCTCTGTCTCCCTCCCTCTTGTCTTTGCTTCAAGCTATCACCAGGTATTGGCTCTATATTCAGCTGTTAAACAGTCTGCTAATATCTACTCCTTCAATCAACTGTGGGCTTCCTACTGGGATGGATAATTTTGAGGATACAGAAGGAAAATAAACTCGGGGACACTGTCTTCAAAATGCTGGCTCACTCACGAGGATGTTAATATAAACAGAATAACTAATGGGGCAACATAGCAAACTCTAATAATGACTGTAGCCAGTGTCCTTTACAGAAGAATGGAGGTTTTGGGTGATCAGATTCCAGGTCAACTCAACATGTTCAGTCATTCTGACTCAGGTTTAACAGGTATCTCTACCTGCACATCAGATGCTCCCATCAGTGGGGCGTGTCTTGAAGGACAGTAGAATATTACCTAAGGAAGTGAGGCTGGGAATTTCCTGAAGGAATTTCCACTCAAGGCCATGGTGGGGATGACTGGATGGGCCCAGCAGAGCAGCGCTTTGAATGGCTGGTCTTCGTGGCAATTGCCTGTAAGCATCCAGCCTTGCCGTGTCTGTATGTGTAGTCTCCAACCTGATCTCCTCAATTATTTCAGCCCGCAACATAACTTTGCACGGGGTCAGCTTTGTCAGCTGGCTGCTCTGCTATAGCTCTGAGATGGGAGCACACGCTCCTTAACCCTTTCGGTCTAGTGTGATACTTCACTCAGACACACCTTACGGAGCTCTTCAGACCCTTCACCTCTTTGTTTTGCTTTGGTTCTCACTGATACTAAACCTGTCGAGGGATGTCAACTTTGGGCCCTGCTGAGGAGGCCAGTCCATCTGAGCCCGCTTTACTCAGAACAAGACTATACCTAAATGCCAGCATGTGGAGTGGTATGTCTGACAGAGGATGGAGATGTGGCTCAAGGGAAGGACCAGCATTTACCACCCAGTACCCACAAAGGGAGAGGTGGACCTAGCTGGAATTTTCTCACTGCAAGAGGTGCTAAGACTACCGAAGATCTATTCTCGTTGGAAATGTCATCTGCTCCCACTTGGGGATGGAAACGCACTTCAATTTACATCAAGTTGAGGGGAACCAAGCCTGTGGCCCTTGCATCAATCCGGGCACCTCCCTTTCTCTGCCTCTGGCCAGGGTGACCCCTGGGGGACGGACATCTCCTGGAGAGAACTCCTCATTCAGATGACTGATAACGGGGGTGCTGGATCTTAGAAATGAAATTGTGTTCAGAGCTAATATCCTATTACACCAGGCTATACATATTTAATTCCTTGGGTCTTTCCTCATAAATCAATTCCTGCAGGCTCTTAATCTCGTCAATATCTTGCCTGATATTGAATTTTAAATGCCATTCTCATTGCTAGGCAGAAAGGCAATCTCTTGTTGTTGATGGGATCAGGCTTCCTTGAAAGCCCAGGGATGCCTGGAGCGTGGTCCTATTGTCTGACCTATTGTTAAGACCCTAATGCCAGAACTGAAAGGCCCTAGGTGCATGCTTGCTGGGGACCAGCCCCTGCGCCATCAAGACAAGGAGCCTGGGTGCAAGTCTGTTGGTACCCTGGCTGCTTGGGATGATCGGGAGATTAGTGAGAAAACAGAAAACAGGGTTTGGGTCCTCATTGTAGGGGGTGTTCTGAAACATAAAGCAATTTGTCTCCCCCAAAGGCGGTTTGCTGGTGGGGTTCTGTTCCCCAAGTCTGAAAAGGGTACAGAATGAAATGTGCTTGTGTACATCTGAGAGAGACCTTCTAAAGTGTCTGGGTCAGGAGAAGAAGAGGGAAGAACCCTCAGAAAATGGTACATCTGCGATGAAGCAGTACAAATTGTCTGGGGTTGGCCTTTAATAAAATAAGATTTCCCCTGCTCTAGAGAGATTATGTCTCTTTGTATGTGTGTGGGTCTGTGTGTGTGTGTGTGTGTGTGTGTGTGTGTAATCCAAGAATCCTTTGAATAAAATGAAGAGGTGGAATGTTAGAGCCAGAGGGAGGATGGAAAAACATAGGTTCCATAGCCACTAAGATGTAAGACCTGAAGCTTGCAGGAAGTGGTGGGGAGTTCCCCATCTCCAAGCTGTCTGACTGAGGTGCAGGAGTTAGGTATAGAGATAGTTAATTTTAAAACAATAATTAATCAAAGGTCCGTTCATTACCCTAGTATACCAGAAAATCTGTGCAAAGCCAGTGATGAACTACTCTTGATTGAAATGCTGAAGGATTGTTCCCAGCACTGCTGAAATTTAATGGGATGTGCACAGTCTTTAGATAAGTACATTCCACTGTTCCACAAAGCTATTTACACTGTACCATGTGCCCATCTTTCAGGCCCTCCCCAGTCTACCTTCACACACAGGCTCACACTGGCACAGGCAGGAGGACTCTTCTACACACATTTTTATAAAATTTAAAAAATTTAAAAGTGAGACAGAGAGCCATGAAATCCTTTTTTTTTTTTTTTTTGGATGGGAAGTATACATTTTAGTTCCTGTGTGAAACATTAGTATCAAATATTACTATTTTGAGAACTGCATTGTGTGTGTGTGTGTGTGTGTGTGTAAGATTATTTGCTTTGAAACTAAGAGACAAGTCAGTATGTTACATCTGTGGCATAATTAGTGGTTGCCTACACCATGCTTCTGCATTTGTTTGGGTTTATTACTATCTGCTTTAATTTGGGAGAGAATGATTTCTACATTTACTTAGTTTACCGTCAGAGAGGATCAAAGTTCAAATTGGCAGGTTCATAAAGCTGTAGAGTTGCTGTGGTTTTTTTGTTTGTTTGTTTGTTGCTCTATATCTCATCTTTATAGACATAAATATAGATATAATAAAATATAAATAGAGATAAATAAAGCTGAAGGTCACTATAATACAATCTCAAGCCTGTATATATTTCTTGGTGATTGTTGTTACCAATTTCTCTTAATGATTAGCATAGAAAACAATTAGACATTTAGAGCAGGAGAGGCTTGCAAAGGGTACATTCCTGCTGTATACCTAAGAGAGGTAAATTGTGACCTTGGCTTACTAGCCGAGAGCTGGTAGGAACTTCCATGTGATGTGGTTTTAAATACCATATCATTTACTTGACTGTGCCCATGCGAAGAGTTTGTGGGAAAAATAGATAATCTTGGGCATTTGATACCCTGTGTTCCTATGAGGCAACTTCATTCTGAAAAGAGATACGGCTCAGAGTTGGCAGAAGGGCAAGTCAGCCCCACACCAGCATTTCAGAGGAATGTGCTGTCCAGCCCTTGAGTGAGCCACTCTGCATCTTTGATCTTCCCCTTTTGTTCAGCATTCTACCATCCAAACTTCCTCAGGAGGACTGAGGTAGCATTGCAAAGCAGCGTACCGATTAATGTCTTCAATACTGAACAAAGGAAAAAGAGATGCAGAAGAGGTTGGGAAGGCTTTAAAACCCATTTTCTCTTCAGATGTTTTCTTTTATTGATGGTGTAATTGGCAGGATCATCTCAGTTTCCTGGTTTTCACTTTCTTCAGAAGTTAAATAAACAATATTTACCAGGGGGATATTATAAGACCAAGGAACGGGCACTAAGTAATATGAGGTTCCTTGAATAGCCAAAGGTACTGAGTTAAATAAAATACTGTCATTATCTCCTTTGTAAAAATGGCAGTCTGTGGCCCAGCCAGGTCAAGTGGCTTTTAGCAAACATGAGTGGGCGGTACTGGGGATTGCAGATTGCTGCTTGGAGGGAAAGGTCTGTTGTCTGCCCCAACCCTAGCTCGCTCGTTGTCTCTCCTCAGCTGATTTTCAAAACAGGCAGCCAACTCGTCATGAATTAACACCATTCACGCAATTCATAAGAGAAGGTGTCAAATGCCCTTTTGAAGAAGGGATGGGCAGTGCTAGTCTCACCATTGCCTGCGTGAACAATTCCTCTGCAGATGCTAATCCAATTTGCTGAAATGTATTTATTCTTAGCACTTTTCCCCCTGCTGTTATATGAGTTGCTTATCACCCTAACCTCTAGACACATGTACAGAAATTTATAATATTAACCTGCTTTCCGGCCAGGTTGGCCCATTTACTTCAATCAAGTGAAGACCTGACTGAACAGATGGGTCTTTCAATGGGCTGCAAAGGCCAAGAGAGGTATGCCCTTTCTTTGAAGCGTTTCTAACTCAGGCGTGGTGAGTGAGGCAAGTCAGAGAACACTGCGCTGGCGAATTGAGGACACGCTCCTGTGGCCTCCTTTGGAGGGGTCTTTTGTAAGTGACCTTGGTGTCATCTGCTTTGGGCACTAGATGGCCAACCTAGAGTTCATTCTTACATCGACAATAGGGGCTGTTACCACCACTGGCCTCTTTGGTGTGATGCTAGCATTTTGAATCAGAGTAGGCACATGTATGGAAGAGAACTTGAACTTGACCCTCTATCACCCTTACCCCAGTTCTGGGGATTAAATCTATAGTCTTGTACATATGCTATACAAGCTTTCTAACACTGGGCTGTATTTCTAACCTTTTAATTAATATTTTGAGACAAGGTTTTTCAAAAATTTCCAAGCTGGCCTTGGACTTGCTCTGTAGCCCAAACAGACCCAGGAGAGAAGAACAGGCCATCTGTTTGGTAGTTTGAAATCTTTAGGTGGTGCCAGAACAAACTTCATAAATAGACAGGCATGTTTCTTTCTCATAGAGGAAGTAGAAGCAGAGGAAGTCTGCTCATTGCTCTAAACCTTCCAGGTTATTTTAATACACTTAGGCCAATTTAAAACACCACCCTTTAGCGATCTCATAACTATGGACCCCGGTCTCCAAGTGCCTCCTCCTGTCATTTCTCCCAGGTCGGGAGAGAGCAAAAGCAGATAAAAGCCATTTCTCTGCAGGGCAGGTTGTCCTGTTGCAGCTGTTTAGCCTCTGGACTATTCCAGATTCACTTGCTTTAAATTGCAGATTCTTTTTTTCCTTTCATTTATTATTGTTGTTGTTATTATTATTAGTAATAGTAGTATTAATATGTCAGGGTCTTGCTATGTAGGCCCTGCTGGCTTTGCCTCCTTATACAGCCCAGCCAAGGCTCAAATGTCAGATCTTCCCATCTCAGTGTCTGAGTGCCGCAACAACAGAAGACCTCGATAAACACAGCAATTATAACTATGTCCATAAAGAAGACTGGCCTGAATCCCTTTCCTGCTTCACAAGCTCTCTGCTCAGTGTAGAGCACACTAGCCCTATAAACTAGTCTAGAGCCATTCCCCTCTACCCTTTTCTGTGTGTGAGCTCTATAGGACCAGCAGCACCTCCCTTTGGACAGATGGGGAGCATGCCCCAGATTAAAGCCATCTGTATCTCTCCCAGGAATACAAAACTTAGGCTGCTAACTTAATTTTTAAGAGTTAGATCAGCCTGACTCTCAGTTACCTCTGATTCGATATTGATAAGATACTTGATCCTACAAGTTTCATCGTCTGAGTTTTAAAATGTGTCCCAAAGGTATTCTTGCTGTCATCACATGTCCATCTCTGTTGAGTTTGAGTGTAGCCTTGCTTGCATTTTTAATATTGTTTTCCAGGTTCTAGCTTCCTACTGGCCAATAACACCATTTTTTTTTCTATTTGATTAGTCTTTCAAATAAACAGTACTTGGCCTTGTTGATTTGTACTGTACTATAACATTTCACAGTCTTTATCTGTCTTCCTTTGTGCTCATTTATTTTTTAATAAGAGGAACATGTTTTCGGTCACTGTTTACAGTCAAAGCCCCAGATGTTTACCAGTGAGACCCACTCAATGAACACCTGAGTGGCACTTGTCTTTGAATAAAGAGGTGGTGACAGACCTAAGAAATGGACTGTGGCTGTATTGGGTGGGGGTAGGGGTCAACACAATGGATCAAGAGAAAAGAACGAAAAGCTCTGAGAAGCCGCGGCACTGGCTTTCAGCCATGAGCACGACCGTAACACTCCCTTCTTAGAAATCTATGACAAAAGCTTGCACGTATTTTCACCTTACCATGGGCCTTTGAAAAAAAAATAAGAAGGCTAAAATTATCCTGTGTATGTTTGTGGAGGTGAGAAATGAAAGCAAGGAGAGAAAAAAGGGGAGGGGTAGAGAAGGGGGAGAGAGGAGGAGTGAAGGGCAGAGGTGAAGAGAGAAATAGACAGGTGGGCATGAAAACTAGATAGGCAACTGCCAAAGTGAAAAGGCGGCATCCAGATGAGAACTTCATGATGCCCGTGTTTCCACTCATCAACTGACTGAAGTGGGCGGTCTATAAAACAAGGGCCAGATTGGGCAGTAACTCTGTTTAAGTTTCCCTGATGACTATTTAGGGTGCTTTGTTAAACAGAGGAGAAAACATAGTCTTTAACTAACTGTCTAACATCTTGGAATTGGAATTCCCAATTCTATACTTTGGTTACAGTTGCAGAAACTTTAAACTGGCTACGTTTGGCTATCCCATTGGTCAATATTTCTATGTGATTAATGTTTTATCCTTGTATGTGCACAAAAGAAAAAAAATGATTTTGGAAGGGTAAAGATAGATGCTAACTAGTTGATTAGCTGGGTAGTGATACTATGAAATATAAATACAAATAGAAATATATGCATATACATTTCCTTCATGTTTCTAAGTTTTCATGAGTTAAGCATATATATTTGCACAGAATGGAAAAGTAAAAGCCAAGATGCCAAACAGAAACTCCAACTACCATCTGTTTTGGTTCTATTCAAATAAACGTTTCCCCTTATTCTTCCTACTCTTACTTTCACTCTCTCCCTCCCTTCTCTCCGTTTAGTGGTCTTCATTTCAGAAGAGAAGGAAGTTGAGCAGATGCTCTAATCCCCCTGCTGCCTCTTGTAAGCAGCTGCACACAGAAAGCCTGGAGCTGGATGCCTTCCCAAATGCAGTGCAGTTCTAGAGGCGGATGATGGCATTAGGCTGGCCGGGAAGGGATACCTGCTATGTGCAGGCAAACTCAGTGCCAGCGGGCTCAGGGCTTTACAGTGAGTGAACAGGGGTGCTGTGCATTGTCAGACAATAAAGAATTGAAGTCAGGGCCAGACCACATGGATTCATTTTAGTGTCTGTGGCTGGAAGGAGAGAAATGGCAATGGTCGAATACTGGAGGCCAGGCTGTGTCTGCGGGAAAACTCCATTTTGATTTACAACATTTAAGAGAAGATCCTTTTCACTATAAACCTGGTGCTTTTAGTGTAATACTGCACATAAGTCAGGAGGCAATTTCCAAAAGAGGTGGTGCAGGGAAATGTCATTCAAAGGTCACCCACATTGCCTGCAGAGTGGCACAAACAAAGGTCCTGTATAGTCAGGCGGTGGCTGCAAGGCTCTGGACAATTGGGATTCCTCGTTGCACAAGTCAGAAAAGGGCACAGAAGGCAAATGTTTCTAATGGTCTGCAGGGCAGTGCCATTATTTCTAGCACTGGCTCCTCCACTGATTCATCCACTGGCCTATTTTTCAGAGCGATGATTACTAATGAGGATGCATTTGATGATCAGATTAATTAATGGAGGCGCAAGAAAACTCATGATGAGATGAGCCTCTGATAGTTAAGTTTCATTAGGTCTTTTCTTTGCTCTCCCAGAAGTGAAGAGATTTATTTTTCTAGTTTAAATTCGATAAATGAAAGCCATGTGTATGTCACTTTCCTTTTCATGGCTTACTCCACTAATGCAAAGGCTGAGGTGGGGACACAGTGTCAGCAAACAGGCTGATAATATTGTTAAATCTCCTAATACCTGGGCTTGAATGTTCCACCTGGCTTCTGCAGCCACAACATATATAGTGTCTATATATATTCTGAAGTACTGGTGTTCAGGAAAGCATGGCTAAAAAAGTGATGGTGTCACAGAAGGGATAGAGGCTGAGGTCAGAGAGACCTGGGCTGGAGTTCCCACACTGCTTGCTGGGTGACACTGTGCCTTGGTCCAGTCACTTGACACTTACAGAACTCAGTTTCTTGCCTGGAATTCTGGACGTGGGATCCTGAGATGGGGAAAAGACACTCTGGGGAGGTAGTTGGAGAGAGGGAATTCCTCATGCGAGGGGAGGCATATCAGCATAGGCCACATAGGGCCAGGAAACTTGGACCAGGGATTGCCTGGATTTAACTTCAGGAAACATGAATATTCTATCTATCTATCTATCTATCTATCTATCTATCTATCTATCTATCTATCTATCTATCTACCTACCTACCTACCTACCTATCTATCTATCTATCTATCTATCTATCTATCTATCTATCTATCTA
>NW_026591086.1:14461644-14559963 GCF_907164565.1 Psammomys obesus | reverse complement strand
TCTATCTATCTATCTATCTATCTATCTATCTATCTATCTATCTATCTGTTTTGGCCCATCACATTTTCACCTAGGGTACAGTGGCAGCTATACTGATAATCGCATAACTGCCTTTCAGTGTGTTCACATGTATGATCTCATTTTCTGACAACAAAGCATCAGTGAGTTTGGCAGGGCTCACTGGCCAGGTGGAGGACCTGAGGCTCACACAGCCCTCTGTTCCCAAAGCAGGATAGAAAACAGTCAGGTGGGTTCTACCTTGGCCCCCGAACTAGCTTGGTGTTTTCATCTTCTCCATGCCCTTGGCAGTGTGGGCACAGCTTGTCTCTCTTTTCAGCATATGATCCGTGTCCTGGGAAGACAGCAAGACTTCCAGTGGCCAGTTTTCACCAGGAACTATGAAAATTTCGAGGAGATTTTCTCTGTGCTATCATCAGGTACAGTTTTGTTTTTTTGTTTTTTTGTTTTTTCTCTTATCTTAGAGCCCAACAGCAAAGTGCTGTGAAAATTCTCAAATCCCTAACAGATGTCGGCTGTGAGTGTTCCACACAGGCAACCAGAGAAGCTTGGTTTGTGGTTCTGCTTCCAAATGGAGCGAACAATCTCTTCAGGAATCTTACCCTGAAGCGAGATGCCTCCTCCTTTAGAAGTCTGGAAGATGGCCATCTGCAAATGTCAGAAGACATGAGAGCTGCTGGAACACTCCACAAATGACCTTGAGGCCACTAATGAACTTCTGTCACGTGGGCTTCTGTTGTGATGTATCAGGCCAAAGCAAGAGCAGGAGAATGGGAAGAAAACAAAAGGACGAGCCTGAGATAGTCAAATGAAGACAAAGGGAGACCATGGCAGACTCCAAATTAGGAAGCTCTGGTGAACTTGCTGTTTAATGATTGAACCCTTTTTTTAAAGGCACCTTAAAGATGTTCCTGGGTATGAGCCTTTTTGTGTCCAGTAAAATACTAATGACTTTAAATATGAATGTGGGAAAACTTTGTGAATAATTCTTTGTGCAGAAAGAAAGGACTCACATCTGGGTAGATGAAATAGCATGGGCTAAGCCCGGGCCATGTCTCTGCACTTGCAGCTTGCAAAGACGTCAGGTTTTTATGTGTGCGTGTCTATTTATATACACACATCTCTTTTGAACCTTTGAAAGCTGAAGGCTTTTTTAAAAGAAACCCTCTTCTGTACATTGTGAAATGTCCTTGCTTCGTACAGTAGTACTGAATTCTGTTCTGATGTATAATGTTTTCTTTTATTAAAAACATGACCATATTGTTAAGCAACTTCTTCCTGAATGAATAATCAACTTTATCATCATGTACCGGATGCTTCTTCCTTACAGTTGGACAACTGAGGTTCACAAGCTGTCTTTAGAAGGTAGATTTTCAGGATGCGTCACAGCCTACATTCCAGACTAACCCATCTGTAGGTTCTCACACTCACCACTTAGTATCTAGATATTTAAGACATAAGTAATCATGCTAAAACATTTGAGTGCCTTCTTTTCCGGAGATTTCTCATTTTCCTTTCTTCCTGTTCTTCTGCGTTTGTGCCAGTGTTTTTGATTAAACAACAGCAGTAGAGGTAGGCATCTTCTCAAGGTATCATCCATGCCTTTCCTTTGTTTTCTTCAACCCCATCTAGACCATCCTGGACTCTTCAGCTTCTCATAGTCCCTGCAACTAAGGCTTCTCAAAATCACCAGACTTGGTTTTTATGTTCCTCCACCTCCTTTTCTCCCACTCCGTGTTTTTCATTACCCTTTTTCTCTGTTCCAAGAGCAGGAAAAAGATAGGACTGGCTACCAGTGTCAGCCATTTCTCTTTATTGTGTATTTCAGCATTTTCGGCTCACATTTTCTTGCCATCTGTTTTCCTTTACCTATACAGTTTCCACTATGCACTTACCCTCTTATCTTGGGTCACTGTGATGGTTTAAATGAAAATAGTACCCATAAGCCCATAGGAAGAAGCACTATTAGGAGGTGTGGCCTTGTTGGAGTGTGTTACTTGGGGTGGGCTATGAGGTCTCAGATGCTTAAGCCAGGCCCAATCTCTCTCCCTTTCCCTTTCTTTTTCCCTCTTCCTTCTCCCTCTCCTTCTCCCTTCCCCTCCTCTCTCGCTCTCTCTCTCTGCTGTCTGCAGCACCAGGTTGTCTGCCTGCACTCTGCCATGCTTCCTACTAGAGTGAGAATGGACTAAACTTCTGAACTGCAAGCCAGCTCCAATTAAATGCTTTCCTTTATAAGAGATGCTATGGTCATGGTCTCTTCACATCAATAAAAACCCTAACAAACAGAGTCCCCATTTTTTTCCTGACTGCTCCAGACTCCTTATTCCTTCCTTTTAGATGTTCATAAAACGTTCTTGCTGTTTTTCCTCTCCTGTATTTCTAGGCGGTCATACAAATTTTAATATCTACCCGCCTCTACTTCCTTTATCTTGGCCATGTGCTAGCTGGGTCAAGGATTAGATCAACGTTAAAACCCTTAAAACAGGCCCCTGCTTAATAAGACAACGAATGTAGTGTGTGTGTGTGTGTATGTGTGTGTGTGTGTGTGTGTGCATGTGTGTTCCCTTCCTCCAGAGACTCAACTCAAATGTCTGTCAATGAATAAACTTGTAAAAGCAATGAGAACAGAAAGGGAATTCTGGAAAATGCTAGTAAATGATAGAGTTGGGCACTTGTGGGATTCCCAAGCTTTCCTTAAGATGAACTGTGTGGTCAACATACCCTTGGTACCTACTGTCTGGGAAGGCCCCAGTTAACATGCAGGAGCCTCAGCTACGGTGATGAGCATTCCCACACAACCTCCAAGAAAGCAACCCAAGCCCTCACACTAATGGTTGGAACAAGCCTCTACATGAGAGCTTAAACACACACACACACACACACACACACACACACACACAAACAAAACACACCCATACATCTTATAAACACTCACCCACCCATTGACATGCACACAACACACACACACATAATACAAGCATTCACACATACAAGCAAAAAACACCCATACTCTACACACATACCATACACACATACACACACATGCACATACACCACACCCATGTGCATGCACATATACATGTATGTGCAAAACAAAACAGGAAAAAAACCCAAACAATTCTGGAATTAGTATTTAGGAACAACAACAACAAAAAAAAATATTTCAAGTTTCTAAGTAGAATCCTCGAAAAGATCTCAGAAGATAATTCATTTATAAGATAAAAATAAGATAACATAAAGAAGCAATAACCAGAGAAGAAAGTAAACTTTCATAAATCAAATAATATGCCCAAAGCTCCTCAGATAGAAACAGATAATGCTAAAGCAGGAAATAGTAGGGAAAAGACTGTAAGTCATACCCTAGCAGGCCTATCTAACTGGCAAGCATTTCAGAAAGGTATTCAACTCTACGACTAAAAGTAGACAATAACTAAGAAATCAGAGGCTACTGTTAGAAACAGACTCTTCCTACATCCGTCTGTTTTCTCATCTACAGGTGCTAGCCTCTTGGCTCTCTGCAGTAGGGCCTTCTAAAGCTGGCCGGGAGACCCAGGACTGATGTACCTTCAGGAATTTCCAGAGCTTTTAGAAGTAAATTTAACAAAGAAACCATCTCTTTTCCAATGTCTCTCTAAAGTTGGAAACACTAAGCGTCTACACAACATTGCGCCATTGCACGTGCAATGTTCTCACCACAACCAACAACCTCAAGTGACACCCTTACCACAACCAATGTCACCACCACAGCCAGCATTGTCACAACAGGCACCACAATCAATATCCTCACTAGAGGCAACAACCCTCACCACAGCCAGTGCCATCACCGCAACAGCATTTTCACCAGGGCCAACATACTCGCCAGAGCCAACATTCTCACCAGGGCTGACATTCTCAACCATAAGCCAACATCATTCATCCCCACAGCCAATACTCTTACCTCTGAGTCAACATTCTCGTCCCATTCTTACCACAGCCACCTTCGACATCACAGCCACTAATACAACGGCGGGCAACATTACCATCGTAACCAGCATCATCATTACAGCCAACATTATTACCATGGTACCACCGTCTCCACCACAGATATCTTCAGTATGACATAATCACTACCTCTGCAGCCACCATCACCTTCATACCTGCTCTCGTTATTGTCTTGATTTTTAACATACAGACATACTTCATTACATGTGATGAGGGACAGGCATGTAATGCAAGCTCTTCTCTATATCCACAAGAAAGTGCCGACTGAGCAAATGAGCCCTTTAAACAGGCATGCGGAAGATAGACTGAACACCTCCAGGTGGCCAAATACATTCACTGGTGCTCTAAATTCAAAACACTAGAATTTATTCCATAAACATATATTCCAAAGTCGAACTCTCAACCAACATTTAGAAGAACTAACTAGAATTAATCTTACTTTACAGATGACTTCATATCTTTATAAAGTAGTAACATTTATCCATGTGCCATAATGAAAATAAAGAAAAGCATATATATCTTCCACTCTGATTTCAGAGAGAAAGGACCCACTCGATTTCTAAAGTGATGTTCATAACAATCCTCTTTTCCTCTTGTTGTTTTACCTGATCTATCCTTGCTAAATGTTGTCCAGAGAGCTAAAAGCCCTGGGTATTCCTAGTGTCAAGCTAGTACACCGGTTCACTGGCCTATGATGGCTCATTTTCAGACTGTCTTTGATAATACTATTAAAGAGCACACACTTAAAAGATTTATGAAGGAGCTGTA
Organism: Psammomys obesus; assembly: GCF_907164565.1. Lineage (NCBI taxonomy): Eukaryota > Metazoa > Chordata > Mammalia > Rodentia > Muridae > Psammomys > Psammomys obesus. Next base: position 14,555,196 of record NW_026591086.1, on the reverse strand, counting down.
ATAATCATCATTAATCACACACAGTTTTGTGATCAGCAGTTTTAATGGCATCCTGTTGTGTTTTTGAATATTTATCAGTCCTCCTAGTTGTTTCATGTAGGTTTCAATCCAACATCTGACTTTTTTAAGTGAAGGAAGTATGAGTAAACCCAATTAAAAGTTGATTAGACCCTTTGGCTGAAGATACTAGACAATCTAAATGCAAGATACAGAGAGATCAAGGTGAAACAGAGTTTTCTCCCTGCTGGTTAGTGTTTTTTTTTTTTGCCAGGTGGTGCTATGCGGGCTGCTGGTGGTGGGGTAGTTGGCAGGGGTAAAGACATCAGTAGGCTTACCCATCTGAGAAGTCTATGAGCTATAATACTAACCTGCCAGGCAAGATGTAGCCATTGGCACAATAATGGGAACACCCACCAATTCCCTGATTAGATTTGAGGCCCACTCTATAAAAATAGATCTGTCTAGTACTGTCAACCCAGTCCAAAACTTGTCACTGAAGAGGTCTTAGCCCCTACAGGTGAACCTAATAGGACTTCCGATTAGCTGAATTGACATAGCGTCAAAACATCTTCTCAATACATTTGTATCTATAGACCAGGATACTTGTATACTTGTATCTATAGACCAGGATACTTGTATCTATAGACCAGGAACTAGTTGTTCCTACACTTATATAGTTGATATATATATATTTGTTATATCTACTGGTGAGCCTCCCAGGCTTTGGTTAGTTCTAAAACCAGTAGCATATAGATTGCCACAGTTAAACTCTTTAGGGTACAAAGCAAAACAAAACCCAAATGAATATGAAAAAGAGGTTTTTATGGGAGGGAGTCTGACAAGGATGGGAGGGAAATAAGAGAGGGAGGAACCAAATGCATTACATTTATTAAGAAATTGTGACAGAATAATAATTAATGACATACATTTGGTTTTAAGATTATGTTTAAGAATATGGTATTTTGGGCTATGCTCCTGAATGAAAATAAAAGTTCTGTTTACATTTAGATATGGATGAGCTCTGACAAGACCACCATTTACTGCAGTGGCTAACGGTGACAGAGCAAACTAACTATGGCTGACTGACAAGGGCACAGGACACCTGGAACACTCCTGCAGCCTCGTGGGAATTCATCGGGTTCAGGCACTCTGCAAAACACAGAGGTAGTGTTTTAAGAAGGATGCGTTCTGTGCTGTCCCAATTGTAGGTAATTATCCACGCGCAGATGAAGAGTTACATCTACACAGAAGGCCTGTAAATGAATATTCATAGCAAACTTGCGCATATTTAACCCAAAGTGCAAACAACGTAGACGTCTATGAACAAGTGACTAGACAAATCAGCTGCAAACTTGTTTTTACAATAGAATTCCACTCAACAGAACAGAAAGGGAACAAAGCAAACCGCAACACAGAGGAATCTGAAGTGCACGCTGCTAAGTGAAAGCAGCCAGCCTAAATGGGCTGCAAACTGGAAAGTCCTGGAAATGGCAAGCTGTAAGGACAGATTTCAGCTCAGCGGATGTTGGATGTGGGGTTGAATGAATGTGGGCTGGAGGTAGTGTCCATGGAAATAACTGACATATTGATCACAACAGTGCTGCTTACGTGATTATATGCATTTTTCCAAAATCACAGAACTAAATGTTTCTAAGGACCCAATTTTACTTTACTAGATCTAATGAAACAACTCAGTGTAGCAATCTGAAGATGAACAGACCTTAAAATGTTTATTCTTTATTTGTATACCTAAAGATATAAATGAAAGTTAAAAAAAAAATTGGCACTAACCTCCTTAGCCTCCCAGCAGAGACAGGCTAACTTAATTGCTGTCATATGGCTGGGTAAAGGCAATCCTGTTGCCATGGCTACAAGCTGTTATTTCCTCTTGTATGAAATGTCTAATATTATTAAATTATGACTCATGTGTAGTGTAGGGTCAAACTTAGAAACAAACACCAGAACAAAGTCACCCTAAGGCTTTTCATTTTTAAGAACTATGCTCCATAATTTTTTTTCACAAACACATAAGAAATGGAATCATGTTGGTGAACATATTGGCAAGGGAGTAAAAGAGGGAAAAAATCAGAAACTTTTGGCTAAACTGGAAGGCAATTCTAAAAATTGTTAGTTACTTCTAAGACTATTTAAGACTCGTTTTTTTTTTTTTTTTTAATTACTGTGTGTGTTATTGTTGTTATTGTTGTAGCAGCAACACTCTCTCAAATGTAGGTGAATTACACAAATGATCCTATATCAGGGCTGTTATAGTTTGGATCTTGAATGCCCTCCAAATGCTGATAATGCCGAAGGCTTGGATTCTATCAGGGCCTGATGTTGGAAGGTGGTAGAACCCTTAGGTGAGGCTTAGTGGAAGAAAGTCAGGTAATTGACATGAGCCCTGCCTACCTATTCTCTCCTTTGCTTCCTGGCTGCCTAGAAATGGTCAGTCTGTTTCCCCCACACCCTGTCCAGAATGACATTCTTCATAGCTACAGGCCCAGAAGCAACAAACCCAACTGACCATGGCCAAAATCATCTGAGGCCAAGCCATGGGCAAAACACATTAAGGTTACAAGTTCGTTTATCTCAGGTATTTGTTACAGTGATGAATTGACTTTAAGGTTTTACAGTTGTGAGGATTCTCAGTGGTGAGATTCAAATGAGCTGGTTGTAATTTATTCCTATATGACAGAAGATGGTAGAAATATGAGCCTTAAAAAGGACCTACATTTTAAACACGTGTTGCTACAGAAGAGCCATGCTTAACAACCAATACATTAAAAGCATTGCAAAGGCTGTGGGCACAGTGCTTCTATGGACTAAGGAGTTGCCACATGCTTGGCATCCGGCATAACTCTAACTTCTCCTACCTTACTTTTTATGATGGTATGAATGTCACACAAGCCAGATCTCCATACATACCATGCTGTCCTTGCCTCTTGGCTCTGGTCCTTTCATCCTGTACTCAGTACATACTTTTGATTACCATGTGCCTGTCATGATTCTTCAGGTACTCTATCCCAGCTGTGTACTGAAGCCCCAAGCCTTCTGAACTCCAGGAGGTGAGGTTATTTGGAAAAGAGGCCACTGTAAACATGATTAGCTACAGTGAAGTCAGACTGGAGAAGGCAGGACTCCTCACCCAGCATGGGCTGTGTTCTTAGGCAAAGCAGAAATCTGGACGCACATACAAGGAGAACACCATGTGAAAACAAAATCAGAGAGCAGGGAAATGTGTTTTCAAACTAAGAGGAGACCTAACTGCCTGCAGTCTACCTGTTACTTGGGAGAGCAGTGCCTCACTCTCAGCCTCGGAAGGAACCAACCTTATTGATGCTTAGATGTTGAACTTGTAACCTTTGGAATGTGAGGTAACATTAATCCTGTTGAATTCAAAGCATGCTATAAAAACAAACAAACCTTTGTGTTAAAGTGCATTGCCTCGCAGCGAAGCAATTGTGCAAATGAAACTGTACCAGCTACTACTCTGTCGAATGACTAAGGATTCCTCACGCCACTCTGTGGAGCAGATGCATGTGTTGTGTTCTGGTGCTGAGACCCCAGCATGTGTCTCCCTGATGTAGCAGAAGATGCTCACACACTGCAACAAGCCTCGAGGTTTTATCTACTTTTAAAGGAATTAGAGACATCTTTTCTGGAGCAAAAGAGATCCTGCTGCCTGAAGTGTGACAGTGGCTTGCAGGCTGTGTCTGCTATCCTGATCTTTGGGGAAATGGACAGATTATCATGCTGGCAAGCCCCATCCCCGCACCCCTTGTTGGGGCATATGGACAACCCCAGGGGCTTCACACAGCAGCTGTTATATCAGCTTTCCAAGTGCAGGGACCTGAGCAATGACTGCAGTGACATTTTCCTGGCTGGCTCTGACCTCCAAATCTCACTGATTAGTCTAACACACACTGTGAACATCAACCAGTTAGGACTCAGAGCCAGGACTCAAAAAAATTACTTTAAAATGGTAAGAGATACTCAAGACATAATCTCTATGACCTGGCCATTGCTCAATTCCCATTATGTTGTCTGTCTGTCTGTCTGTCTGTCTGTCTGTCTATCTCCTTCTTTCTGTTATTTTTTCCTGGTCTGGCTCACTTTTTGTGGTTGTCATCCCTAATCATGAAAACATGTTTGTAGGTCCTCATTTAAGAGAGCAGCAATATGAATATAGGAAATTCAGAGCGTTCTCATTTCACAAACTTTCCAGCATCCAAACATCTCTCTCTGGCTTAAACAAAAGCAATCTTTTCCCCCCCAACAGAAAGTATTGCTTGGGTTTGCATACTTAAAGGAGCAATTAAAGGATACCATGTGAAATGGTGATAATTTATGCTTTATTATTTTAAGCTAACTCAAAGACCCCAATGTCTGGAATATATTATTATTAACTTGTATTAATAATAATGTGTGTGTGTTCAGATACATTCATGCATGTTTTTTTTTTAAGTTCTATTTCCCTAAGTGTCCACATTTGGGTTTTCCTCCTTCCATATTACTTCCCATATCACGTGCTCCTCTCTCTTCATCCTCAGATCACAGCTGCCACCTTTCTAATGACAGCTACAAATTCCACAGAGTTCATAGTGCCAGACTAGAGTCTGCTATTCTTCAACAAAAGCACAGCTTTTCATTCCTAAAGCTATGTAGCCCCCATTCGGGACTTATCCATTCCATCAGCAACCACTTTGTGTGTGTGTGTGTGTGTGTGTGTGTGTGTGTGTGTGCATGTGTATGTGAATTCATGCACATGGAAGGTAGAGGGTTTTTTTTGTTTTTGTTTTTGTTTTTTTTTTTTTTTTTATATCATTCCTCAGGCACTATTCACCTTGATTTTGAAGTCATGATCTAGCCAATTAGGCTAGGCTGGCGAGACAGCAGGCCCCAGGACTGCACCTGCCTGAGCCTCCCCAGTGCTGGGGTTGTAAATGGGGTTTAGTGTTAGCACACTCAGCTTTCTCACATAGGTTCTGGGGATTGACTTGAGGTCATCAAGCTTGTCTGGTAAGAACTCACAGACTAAGCCATCTCTCCAGACCCAACAACCAATTCTTAAACCTGACTGGGCCATAAGTATAAGGCAGAGATGGAGAGAATATAGTTTGCATTGACGAAGATCACGAAAATGAACAGAAAGCAAACACATAGATTTTGTAAAGATCAGCTGTCAACCTTTGAACTTAAAACATGTCCAATTGTAAAACACGTTATTACAGTCAACAAGAATGTGATCACATATCATGGATACACACACGCGTGCGCACACACGCACACACACACACACACACATTCCTATACCACTTGGTTTTTTTGTTTTGTTTCTTTTGAGACAGGGTTTCTTTGTGTAGCCTTGGCTTTCCTAGACTTGCTTTGTAGAATGAGGCTGGCCTCAAATTCACAATGATCCCCCTGCCTTTGGCTCCCTGAGTTCTGGGATTAAAGGCATGTGCCATCACACCCAGCTATGTGCCCCTTGCAATAAACCTCCTTCTTGCCCTTCGTTTCCTATCCTTGGGGTGGTTCTCAACAGATTTCATTAGAGTGACCTCTCTCCAGAGATTGGCTTTCGCAGTCGCCTTCTGTGCTTCCCTTTGCTATGGACTTCGCTTGTTGGCCATCCTTTCTCCTCCTTCATCCTTTCCAGCCAGTGGCTGTCTTTCACACCCACTGAAAAGCCCCCAGCCCCACTCTCCCAGCAACACGCGTGTGCCCAGTACCTGCTGCATGCCCTGCATGGTTTGCTGCAGGAACTGTAGCTGCTGGTCCTTGGTGAGGTTTTCTTCTGTTCGGAAGAGCTGTTCCTTCTCTTGCTTCAGCAGCTCCACCTCATTCCTATAGGCATCCAGTTGCCACCGGAGACTGTCATTCTCCTCTTTGAGGGCATAGGCCTGAGCAGCAAGGGCTGAGCGATAAACACAGAAAGGTTGGAGAGTTATCTTCCTGACCAGATAGAGGTGTCCTTTGGTGGGAAAGGAAGTCTCACCTAAAGTCCAGATTCACATCATCTCAGAAGGAAAACCCTGATAGCTTTGCCTCAGGGCTCTTTGTTTTACAGTTAGCATGGACCACTTTGGGACTGATTTTGTAAGGACCAGCACCCCTCACATCCTAGACAAACACTATGAGCAAAAGCCCCAGAATCTCTTTCATCTATTCAGTTTTTCCTATCTTATGTATGAATGTGTTCGTTGGGCACAGGATTTATCCCTCAAAATTCCTACCTCTTGACCTCCCCCAACCTCCTGCAAACCTGGATACCTTTGCATAAACTGGTCTGCCATGCTCAGTGATGAGGAAAATCAGAATTCTTGGCAGCCAGCACATCTACCGCACGACTGTCCTCTCTCAGGCTCTGTGACTGCTCAGCTTCTTGGAGGGCTTCGTGCTTTCCAATAAGTGGCTGTGCAGCAGCCTCCCAGGGGAGGGAGGAGCTGATGTGCACAAAGCTCCTTCTTGCTCTATTGCCGGGACAAATTGCACAAATTGTTTTCTCTAACTGCCATCAGAATGGAAACCTAGTTCCACCTGCTTCACCAACAGATTAAAATTCTTTCTTCCCTACAAGGCTGAGTGGTTACTCTGCTCTTCCCTGAAAGCTGAACGTCACACTGTGTTGATGCAGACTTAATTTGTATAATTTCCCATCTCCTTCTCACTGAGAAATCAAGGCAGTTCACTCAGGGCCGTACACACCTTGGGGCTCCAGAAACATCTAAAACTGAGTGACAGGGTGGTGGGAGACAGCGATGGAGTAGAGGAAATCGCTTGCCCTGCTTCCATCTTCATGCTTTGTGGCTTCTGCAATGTAATAATGGCTTGCTGGGCATGCCCATGGGAAAGCTCCCTGCACCGGGGGCTTCTTCATATAAACTAGTCCATCACTCCATCAAGCCTAGATGCAAGTCTACAGATTGCTGTTTCAATAGATGAGGGCCATGGGCACAGAGCAGTAAACACTTATTTGGTTAAAGCTACTGAAAAGGACTGCCAACCCAGAGTCCAGTCAGTTCTCCTAGTTCTGACTGACACCGCTCTATCAGTTTATGTGAGTTCAGTTCTTGACAACTGTTCAGAAAGAGTGTCTCCCCCATATTCTCCAAGCAGTGGCCCACTGCTTCCCTCTCCCTTTGGAGAAGTCAATTCTTCACTTTTGAAAAGAAGAGAAAAAGTTTAACAACACTTGGCAAGACTTATTGCTAGAAATGTCTTTATGAATTTGACCAAAACTGTGCAAAGGTATGGCACAGACCCACGTTCATGTTCACCTGCCATTTATAATGACCCAGGGCAGGACTGAGGTTAGCTAGCTACCTCTCGGCTCTACTACACAGCTGATACAGACATTCATTGAGGTACTCAGAGACCTCAGAGAGTTCTCTCCCCAAATAGCAAACATCAAACTATGTTAATAATAGTTTCAAAGGTGAGTATTTTACAGTATTCCACTTTGAAAAAAAAAACAAAAACAAAAACAAAAAAAAAAGAACAACATATGTGTACTACACACTGAAATACTAACCAAACAGACCATGCAATTAACCAGGAAACTCCCAGCATCAAGCCATTTGGGATCAATTAGTCAACAAGCATTTACTGTGGACAAAAGAAAACATAAAATATGTCGCTTATGGCACGGTCTATTGAAATACAATAAAAACTAGCACCCCTAAAAGGAAACTAATGTACTCAAGGTAATAAAGGGTAGAATGACGCTCTGGATAAAGTAGGTACTCAATAAATGTTGGCTGAATAAACAATAAGCAACTTAGTATCAAGGTATAAAACAAGGGAATACATCCTAGAGGAGTTTTGAAAAAAGAATGGAGCCTACAGATTGACAGGATAAAAGTATGCTTTGGAAGATGAGAATCTTAGAAGTGGGGAAGGATCTCTCAGTCAGGAGCAAGACAGGAAGCAAAGGGCCGGAAGCAGCAACCAGAGGAAGACTGTTCTGGGCAGTAATGAGAGATGCTGGACCTTTTTTATTTTTATTTTTTAAAGGCCAGTGTCTTCCTGGAAGCAGTGAGCAAGAGGTGGAGTCTGGAAGAGGATGGGAACGTTCAAACCCAACAAGGTGAGAACTGCTGAATGTGTTTGGGGTAAGGGAAGGATGTGAGAAATTGGTGATTTACGAAGATTAGTTTAGCAGTGGCGCATGGGATGAACTGGAGGTTGAAGAGAATGAATAAGGAAATCTGATTTGGAGTATGTATATGCACAAAGCCAAAGAGGAGGTGCTTTGCCACTTTCTGTGGACTTATAAAAGGCCCAGGGCTTACCCAGGGCCATGGGTTGCTGCTTCCTAACACTGTGTAGCCCACCCTCAGATCTTGCCCATACATGGAGATACCAACTCCTGGTAAGGTCAGCTCAACACTCTACAAGTCAATGGGTAGGAGGCATCACTTGCAAGAAGGATGTTGTAACGGGGCAAAAACTCACCAAAGATGCAGATGATGAAAAAAAACTGTTGGCACTACATGAGCACATTATTACATTTAGTGACATTCAAAGACACTTAAGTCATTTCCTTAGGAAGCTCTATTTGGGCCCCCCCTTTCAATTCAGAGTGGCATTTTTATTATCATAACTGATAGCGGGTGTTTGTGAGGAAATCGATTAGTATGCAGGGACGAGAATTACATTTTCCAAATGAGTTGCGTGGTCTGCAAGATATGTTGAAATCCGTGTAGCAAGATGCAAGCAGTTCTAAAGCATGTGCCAACAGCATCATTTAAATAAATCATCTGAACATAAATACATACAGGGAAAGCGCCATCAGTTATTTTAGGGACTGTCTTATAACCTATGGAATGGTACAACTGAGGATTTTTGTTCTTGGCTAGGCCATGGTCAATGTGCCTGACAAGCAGACTATAATGCTGGCCACATTTCTGGAACAGGAATATGAAATTATTATGTTTTTAAAAAAAAAGAGGGAAAGGAAACAGCTGTAATTCTCCCCACCCCTCAAAAATCAATACAACAACCAATTCTATCACTGTCTTCGTAATTAGTGCACATTAACTGATTTATGTTCCTGATTAAATAATTTCAGGCTTAATATTTACCAGAAAAAAAAAACAAAAAAACAAAAACAAACTTGGTCATTGCCATGGTGGCAAGGTAGCTATTTTCTAAAGGGTGAAAAATTGTGCATTAACTCCACGTAACTTCAGGCCACCTGTTTCCTGTTTAAAAACAGGAAAACAGGTTGTTTGGGGTCATGCAGTGGCCCCAAATGTACCCCATTGTCAAGGTTGCCTGGAAGAGGCTATGTTACATTTCTTGGACTAGAATGCTGAAAGAAAGAAAATCCTAATAATGCCTGTCAGTTTTTGGTGTGTTAGAAACCCAGAAACTTGAAAGGTCAACTCATTTTTCTTCTTTTCTGCTTTAATTTCTTCTTCTTCTTCTTTTTTTTTTTCTGGGACACTGTACTAAATTAAACAGTCTTGATAAATGTGTCACTAAGATTCTACAGCAAAATTTACCCTTAAGAGAACTGTGCAAGAAATCCACTCTTCAAATAGGAGTAAGGATTAAAGTAAATGACTTTCTGCCTCCAAATAAGAACATCCATAGAGTGCGCTGTGTTCCAATAAACTTGAAATATTTAGGGAATACCTTCCGTGAGGATTACCAAATTTCAGCTTTAAAAGGAATCCACCGCAATACTCTGTAAACCATACTGAATACAATTAAACCTACTGTTGGAAGTTTTAAGAGCACTATTGAATCTAGTGGTACCTGTATTATTATCAGTTAGTTCTCCAACCTATTATTCACTGAGAAATGAATAAGGCAAGGAACCATACCATATTCAATTCAAAAAGGGTAAGGCTGACATGTTTAAATATTCATACTTGCTGTATACTTAAGAAATTTCTGGATAATGCAAGTGTCTAAAGCAAAAGAGCAATTAAAAACATTGGGAAGATCCTGCTAAGCAAGCAAAAAAAAAAAAATCTGTTGCATTTGGAAATTAGCATTGAACTAGTAAAACTTCTGAAGTGATGGTGGTATGTGAAAATTGATCCAGAGATTAAACTGCATTGCTGAGAAAAAGGTTTAAAGGTATTACATGGCGTCTCATTGTATCCTTTACTGGATTCTATATAAACCACTATTTTCTATATTAATTATGGTCAAAGTGACCTCCTCCTCCATTGCCTGCATTACTTACTGGGTTTCCATGGGAACAGATAATGGCATGCTTAACTTCTTTACGTAAATAATCTGGTGAAAGCCTTGAAATCTCTCTTACCAGCCTGAGCCAGCCTCAGAAAAATAATTAGCAATATATGAAAAATGTAAGTTATTTTGGGTTATGTCCCAGTAAGCTGACAGTGTGTTAATATCTTTTTCATGCTCAGGCAAGATGTAACTAAATAATAAAATGTTTTAACATATTGTTGCTGGCAATTGCTGCACTTCTCCGGAACTGTTCGCCTTTGTGTCTTTGGGGAATGCTGCGTTGAACATTTTCTCTCTACTTTGCCAGTTGTACTCCTGGAATGTTGGGAGGATGTGGCTAAACGGATTGCATTGGCCACTGTCCAGGTAGGCAATTGTCCTTACATAGAAGGAGGCAGGGGTAGGCTGGAGGCCTGAGAGATAATCTTCTAATATTCCAGGGCCTTCAGGGGCTCCCCTCTGTCACGACTTTGCCTTTTGATGCCTTAAGAAAGAGAAGAAGCTATGATCCAGTGACCTGGAGACTCTTTCATAGGTCTATCTGCTTCACTGTGTAAACCCTTTGGGGGTAGTTATAAGGTCCCCAGATGCTGGTCTATGGCAGAGACCATTATGCTTCTCTTTGCACAATGTAGCATTGTTCCCAAGGCGAGAACTGACCACACTAGGAGATACACTGGACTGTTTTTTTTTTTAACAGATTAATTTATTTATTCATTTTACATCCTGATCACAGCTCGTTCCCTCTTCTCCTCCCAGTCCCATCCTCCCTCCATCCTCCCTCCATCCTCGGAAAAGCCTCCCCACTCAACCCACCCCAGCACATCAAGTTTTATCAGGACTGAGCACATTCTCTTCTCCTATGGCCTGGAGAGGCAGCCCTGACAGGAGGAAGTGATTGAAAAGTAGGCAACAGAGTCTAGAAACAGTACCTCCGCAAGAAGACCAAACAGAGCCAACTAACCAGGGCCTGGGGGCCTGCTGGAGCCTGAAGCACCAACCAAGGACCATGCATGCACTGGACTTAGGCCCCCTACACAGAAGTAGTCAAGGGTAGCTCGGTCTTCATGTGGGTTCCCTAGTAAGGGGAACGGGGGCTGTCTCTGACACTGGGCTGGTTCTTACCAGCAGAACGCAAGCCAGGACCCGCCACGTTTCCTGCACAGTCCTCAATGTACTTCCTGCCTCTGAGATAGAAGAGGCTGTTCTGTGACCACAACTCAACTTTTTTGTTATTGTTGTTGTTATTAAATCACGGAAATTGGAAATGTATATGGCTTCCAGTGTTACCTTACCCTGATGCTCACTCATCAAATATACGTCTCTATTAGAATCTCCTTACAGATTAAAACACTTCTGGGCCCTCTCTCAGGTTTGTAGTTTCAGGTGTCTGGGCCCAAGGGTGAACACTCCAGGTCACTAGATGGTGCTAAACACTGGTCCTGAGAACACTTGGAAGCTCTGGCTCATTGCACCCCATTTCTGTTTGAATGGGTCCATCCGAAGGAATCTCATGCCTAGCTTGCCACGCTGGTTTAATTCCTTGGTTTGTTGCATATGTTCCCAGCCCTTTGCCTCACACCTGTGAATGCTCGGCCCTACCCAACACCCTCAGCACCTCTCTAGGAGTTACGGGACACTTATACAAAAGATACAGCCTCCTGTTTTCCTGCCCACACTCTCCCCGGAGCACGGAAGTAGTTACAGTCATAATAAGGGCGATAAGTACAGCTGGACTGGGGTTGTAGCTTGGTGGTAGTGTACTTGCCATCTACTGTTGAGGCCCCTGTGTTCGGTATGGCTAACACCACCACAGTATCAAAAGAAAACAAACACAAATCCCAATACTGACACATTCCTCCATGCTGTCTTCATCTTTTTCCACCCTCATAAGACTGTGCTATAATGGGAATGATTATCAATTCTATTTTATAGGTGTTGAGACCATGTTTCAGTGATTCTGGCATGGCACAGCTAGCTAACAGGGCAGAATGTGGCCCTACAGGTGGCCAAGAGCCAGCTACATGCTGCAGTCTGAGGAAGGTGGAAATGGGGGCTCAAAAGCAGTGGCTTGTTTGTAACGGAGGGAGGTAGAGTAGCCCATTCCGGCTGTTTGGGGCGAGTTCTGCTGCAGAGGCTTGGCTATGAAATCAGAAGGGATGACCCTAGTCTAAAATAAACATGTATTTCTCACAGGAGAAATCTGGGGGTGATCCATGCAGAAATGAATCTCATCGTTCTGCAATCCAGAGCCCTGATATGAACCACACGGAATCTCTTTAGGCTCTCTGTCCTCTAGGAGGGCACAGGAATAAATACTCATTGGTCTCTGAGCTCAGGGAGCCTTTGTTGATAGGGCTTCCTCAATTGTGTCATCTTCAGAGATCACTGCTAAATCCTGGCTCCTTAAAGAAGGTGATGAACATTGTGTATCAGTCGGAACTCACCCATCTGCTCTAGCATTTAGCCAGAAATAAAAGTGGCAGAGACCCTCTTCCTGAGGCTCTGACCTCCCAGAGACCTGTCCCCTGCTCTGTTGTTAGTGGCAGATGAGGACTAAGCAGCAAGCTCCTCAATGAAGGCCTGGGCCCTGGGGCTGTTGCCACTCCCCATGCCTCCTGGTGGCCAGGCACAGAGCCTGGTGTGTGTTTGGGGGGTGAGCAGGGTGGGTTATCTGCCCAAAAGCCAATCTTTTGCTACTGAGCCTTTTATGGAGGAGGCAGAGTACAATCGGTCCATTTCTCAATAGCACCTGTGTCCCCACTGAAGCAGCAATCTTCCTCAAATTGCTCATGGAAATTCCTTATGCTACATTTTTGCAGGATTATTATTATTACGGCTTAGCATTGACATAACATTTTATGTTTGCAGTGCGTATTATCGTCTGCACATTAACTATTATTAGGGAGAGCTAAACAGACGCACAAGGCAGTGTCTATTTCCATCTTTGTGTGAGGCCGGTGGAATAAGGGTAATTTGAGGAGTGCAGGTAAACTAGAGCCTGATATTATGATGGCTTAAATGTGAGCCCGGAGGCGCAAGTGGCAGCAGGTGATGAAGGAAAAAAAATCCTCTGTCCCTGCCCATCTTAGCTCTTCCTAATGAAGAAGGCCTGCAGCAGGGGCAGGCCTGTGAGGAGTGGCTGGGCTCCTGACACTGTTGTGACTAACATGGAGTTTTACCACTTCTCCAATCATTCTGTTATCCTCCAATACCCCACCTACCCCTTTTCCTCAGAGGAAAAGCAGCAAAATAAAGATATAGACTTCCAACAGCAGGCGATGTCTGTTGCCAGCAATGCTGAGGGTTGTGCTACCAAGTCAGAGGCAAGAGAAGGGGTGACTATGGCAAGCCCAGCAGAGTGTCACTCTAGGCTAAGCTGGGAGCTCTCGTCACAGTTGTCCTGACCTCAGGGACTCACAGAAGAGACTGAGAAGTGAGCAAGCCTGGCTCTCTCCACAATGGCTGGTGGCCAGAGGAGGGGGAAGGCTGTCTCTTGAGAGAGAGAGAGAGAAAGCTGGGGAGGAAGCAGAAGCGACATAGGAGCAGATAATGCAGAGGAGAAACTGACTCAACAAGGTCTGGGTGGACTCCTGGAGGAGGTGCACTGGTGAAAGGGCAAGGCCAATGGAGGAAGGGGCTAGCTGGCCTTCCTTGTCTGCAGGCACACAAGCAGCCACTTCCCTAACCCACAACTGACTCCCTTAGCAAATGATGGCTAACTTTTCTTCATGAATCTTCCCCACTAAAAGGCACTATTTCTCTTTTTCTGATGCATGCTCCACACACAAACACACACACATTAAAGTAATGATGATAATGAATATTGTTATCATTATGCCTCCTCCACGGAATATTGTAATACCTCTCACATTAGTGTAGCAGCATCAGGGAAGCAAAAGCCCAATGCGACCTATGGAATGTCCTGCCTGTCTTGGTTTTCATTACTTTTCGGCCCCTACTTTCTTTTAGCCCCTCTTAATGGCTTCTCTGTCAGAGAAAGAACCTTGCCTCAGCTTTAGAGACCGGCCATGGCCTTTGAGGCATCTCTGCCTTCTGTGGAATGCGCCCACATTTCCCTCATTTCTTTCCTGTTTAGCTCTGGATGCTACTCCTGCCTCCCCTGGGATGCTGTGACTGCGTGCCTTCATGAGCCCTGCAGCCTAGGTCTCTGAAATGGTGCCTCTAAAATGATCTCTTACACTGTCTTGGAATACTTTTCTTAGCAGCTATCTTTCCCACCACGGCCGCCTTCTGGTTCTCACTCTGAAGAGGTCAGACTGAACTCCTGGATCTAATCACCCGTGAGCCCTGAACTTTGGCCTGGCCTATGCCACAGAAGAGCAGCCCGCTCAGGTGGGTAGGCTCTTCCCAGGCCATTCACAAGCTGCAAAGGGTCTCCCCATAAACTCCGTGTCATACCCGCTTTCCTCTTTGATTCACCAAGGCAGGGAAACGGGCTCGCCTGTTCTGGAACACAGTAAAAGCCCAGTGAAGACCTGGCCTGGAGCAGGTCTTTCTGTGTCAAGCCATGAATTGCAGCGGCCCTTCCCGCACTGATTAGAGCATACTCTGAATGTGCCCGTTGCGGGCAATTCTTCACCAGGGCCTTGCAAACTAGACCAGCGCCACTTCCTCTCTGTCCTCTTTCCTTTGGCCCAGTCACTTCCTGTCCGTCACACATTTTGATCTTTGACTTTGGTTTTTTTCTCGCTCTTATTGTTACCTTGTCTTGTCTCATTCTTTCCTTTCCCATATACAGCAAACTGCCACCAACCCTCACGACATAGGCCCTCTCTCCATCCTTCATTCCTCAGAATCACCTGGGGAGTGTCTTCCTAACAGGCAACCGGGCAATAACCCAGGACACTGGCATGTGTATCAGGTTCTCCAGGTGATCCTTGTATGTGGCCCACTCCAGGATGCTCGTTTATATCTTCTATTTAGAACTTCTGCTGTTACAGCTCAAGGTATTTTCAGCTTGCCGTAAATCCTTTCATCGATTCGTCCCCATAATCTTACTGAGAAAACTAAGCATGAGCTCAGGCTGCCTTTAAGAAAGCTGATGGCTGGAGAAGGGAGATAGCTGGTAAGCTATCCCCGAAACAACACAAAGCTGCATCTAGGATCTGACTGGCCTGACCAATTCTCATTCTTTTTTTTTTTAATTTCTTAATTTTTATTTTTTATTAGTTACATTTTATTAACTCTGTATCCCAGCTGTATCCCTCTCCCTCATTCCCTCTCAAACCCTTCCTCCCTCCCTCACCTCCTCCCTGCCCCTTTCCAAGTCCACTGATTGGGGAGGACCTCCTCCCCTTTCATCTGGCCCTGTTTAATCAGGTATCTTCAGGACTGACTGAAAAGTCCTCCTCTGTGGCCTAACAGGACTGCTCCTCCCTTGGTGGGGGAGGTCAAAGAGCCAGTCATTGAGTTCCTGTTAGAAATAGTCCCTGTTCCCCTTACTATGGGAAACCAATTGATTACTGAGCTGCCACGGGCTTCATCCGAGCAGAGGTTCTAGGTTATATCCATACGTGATCCTTGGTGGTGTACCAGTCTCAGAAAAGACCCCTGTGCCCAGATATGTTTGGTCCTTGTGGAGTCCCTATCCTTTCCACGTCATACTAACTCCCCCTTCTTTCATAATTCCCTGCACTCTGCGGAAGGTTTGGTTATGAGTCTCGGCATCTGCTTTGATACACTGCAAGGTAGAGTCTTTCAGGGGCCCTCTGTGTTAGGCTCCTGTCCTGTTACTTGTTTTCTCCTACGTCCAATGCAGTTCGCATTCTTGCATGCTCTTTCCTCAACTGTTCTAATGCTTTCACTGCCAGAACGACATTCTCTTCAACACAGCCTCCAGGCCAGTCTGGCCAGCCTCAAGCTCATGAAGTGGAAGGGCTAAGCAGGAGGCGGCCGGGGGCGGATTAGCAGAACACCGGCTCTCTCAGCCACACAGGTGGCTCTGGCTCAAGTCTTACAACAACCCTCTCATTACCTTTCTCATTAACTTTTTCTCCACCACAGGAGTGTGAGTGCTCTAGGAGCATGAAACTTAGAGTCCATCTTCTCTGGGTCCTTGGGCAGGGAAAGCAGCATGTATTTTATAAACTGTCTGGCTAAATTATAGCAGCTTTTTTTTTTAATTTTCCCACTGAAGAGAGAAGTTCAGGCATTAAAAGCAAAATATTAAGCATGATAACCTTCCTCACATCCTCACCCAGCCAGTTTTTTGCTTTGCTCATTAAAGTGATTTGTTTTGAGTTTCTGATGAGTATAATTTTTCAGGTACTAATGTTTTATTCTCACTAGCAGCTCCTTGCATAGGCCCTTGCAAGTGCTGAATCCCCAGTTCAGTGCTATTAATCACACACTAAATGCTTTTAAACTGTGCTACCTTTTTCTAATTGAGAAATAAAGCTGTTTAGGCAAGTTTATTAGGTGACCTTGATTAAATTAAAGAGGTCAGGGATGGAACAGGCTTCAACCATAGTCAATGATAATTTTAAAAAAAAAAATTACTTCCTTCCAATTAAGTAGGAATTAGCATGAAATATTTTGTTTCTGAAAGGTTAAAAGAATTCCTCGGAGAAGGCAGTTCTCTTGTTACTCTCTTCTTATTGAACACGGGAAAGTGCTCTGAAGAGCTTCCTATAAAGCGCTTTGTTAACACAGTGCTGATGATCTGGCGTCAATTATAATATTCCTTAGGAGCCTAAATGTTATATAGCAGGGGCTGGGAAAAAAAAAAAGTCTAATTTCTATTTTAAAAACCCAAGGACCTAGCAATTTTCACACACACACACACACACACACACACACACACACACACACACACATCAATTTGTATTTTTCATCTGCGGTAATTATAACCCAGTTCTAATTTCAAACATTACTGTTCTTCCTCTTAGCTTTGTCCTTTACTTTCCATTTGTCCTCACGATTTAATGACCTGAAAGGACATCTCATTCTTTCTGGAGGTTCCGATACACAATTAGGGAAGCAGAATTTCACAGAGACGAGGGGAAGCAGTCTGAGGACAACCAGGTACTTCTGAAGAGCAGGGGTCATGAGAAACGACTTAGTTCTCTGCACTTCCATACTGCTGTTCCTTCAGTAGTGGTTCCTGGTTGACATGGACTCCTTGAAAGAGGGGGCCACTGGTAGGTTAGGGATAGAGAAGGTGTGGGGACAGGACGAAAGCCCAGTAGGTAAAGGGCTTGCCTTGTAAACAGGAGGCCCTGAACTCGATCTCCAACGATCTATGTTTAAAAAGAAATCAGAAAACCAAACAGGTATTAGAGTGCAATGGGAGCGAGAGAGAGACTTGGATTCTTGGATCTCTTGGCCCAGCCTACTCAGTGAGATTTAGGTCAGTGGGGGATGGGCATGGGGGGGGGGGAGACAAACAAACCAAATGGATGGTACCCAAGGATCAACAGTTAAGCTGTCCTCTGGCCTCCATATGTGAGTATATGCAGACAGAGAGATGGAGGAGAGTGGGCTGGGAAGCTTGACACCGATTTTTCTCGGACACATAATGAAACCAATATGAAAATATTATGAAGTACAAGAAAATTATAGTCTTTGCTTTTGCCTTTGGCTCAAAATGAAGAATAAAAACATCCCTCCAAGAGGGGAGAAGTTAGTTCTTCCTAGTTGTAATGTCTTACCTATGCAACAAGCCCCCATCTGCCTACTGTGTACAATGCGGGGTATTTGGAGAGAATAGTGCCTTGTGAAGGACACCAGGGCGGCAGGCTCTCCCATCTCAGATGTGCTCACAATGACAGCTTACAGCACATGAAAGTTTCTCTCAGGCTCACAGAGCTGAGATGCACAATCATCTTTCGGATTCTCTGGCCACCCTTCACATCAAGGTTTCTCTGCCGGCTTTTGGCAGTAACCGCTGAGCGCACAGCAAGTGAAAGACTGTGTGAATCTAGGGCCCGATGTCGTCCCAGGAAAAGGAACACTGATAACAGGCTGGGAGGATTTTCTAGAATTTATGAGCAATACTTTCACTTCGGGGACTGAGTCTTAATTAGTCTTATAAGACGTTAGTAATTTCCCCTTTAATCTGGCACTTCCAGACAAAAGCCACAGTCCCAGACACATTGTTAAGGATTCGGTGAAGGTTGTTAAATTTGTCACTGCTTTGTACTGTGATGATGCTTAGGATAATTCACAGAGGCAAAGAGCTAAGGCCAAGAAAAGGGATGGCTTTAGGGATTACACAAACTATACCAGAAGAATCTGGTATGAAGATAAAGACAAACTGGTTGGTGAGTCCCTAAGAGAAGAATGGAAGCCCTCATCCTGTCCCCCAAAAGACTACCCAAATATAATACAGATTGGACCTCACAGCATATAATTGCAATAACTCAACAAGGTCCACGATTGACTTTTTGTATTTATTAAGCAATTAAACTTATTATTGGGGGTACGAAAATTCAATTTTGGTCCTTATTGAATTCAGAATATTGGGGAGAGAGGAAACACAGTGCTTTCAAGATCTCCTCCAGAGTCAGCCTTCCCTGAGTGTGAAAACTGAAGTGAGATTGATATCCGCCATGTATGTTCTCCCTCAGACTTTTATTTTTAAGATATATTTAGAGGCATATCTCATAAAGAAAAGCCCTGGGGAACAGGGAAACAGAGAGAGAGGCACTTCAATAAGCCCTGAAATTAGATGTTGAGTCAATACACGGATGGTCTTTTGGGCTCTCCCAGCCCCTGGGGGTGCAGAGAAAGTGGGGAATACGATGGAAAGTCAAAGGGCTGATATTGCAGTTTAGATCAATCATTTAGTGTGTGCTCATGTTCAGAGAGAAGTAGCCTTATTTTCCCCTTTATCACTTTGGAGAGTTAGGTAACAGAGAACACTGGCTGGGACTGTGTGTGGTTCGTCCATTTCCGAGCGTTTCCTCAAATGATTTCTTCTTTCTGTCAATACCCAAAGAGCAGACTCTCTCAGGAAATACAGATCATCCAGAAAAAGAGTTTGTGTCAACTTCCTGAATATTTATTTTTGTTGGAATGGACCTGAAAACGGTTTACTGGGTGCACTGCCTAAATTGCAGCAGAGCGCTGGGAAGCAGGAAATAGAGAAAGGGGCGAGAAGGTTACATGTCTGCCGCATTTACCTTTGCCTGGATTTGGATTTGAAGGTGACAAATAGCTTTAGCCCCTTTTTGTCTTTCACTGACATGGGGTTTCGCATCCACAGAAAGCATTCAGATCCTTGCTTAATTTTACTTGGTTCCTGACTCTTATAATATGCTCTGATTAAAAGTCCTGGAGAGGGAACCTGGAGACTGTTTTCTGAGACAGTATGGCCTGGGAGAAGTTAGTTTATTGTGGGAAGTTAAATGTGGAAATTCTCCAACTTAAATGAGGGGAAGGCAACTCATACTAGTGGTTGCTAATTTTTATCTGACAAACTGATTGGAAATGGCTGAATGGTAACACCTCAAGAACATTAGGCTTACTATACATTCTCCCAGCAATTTTTCGATTATTATTAACATAGGACCAGTAACATGTGTGTATAAAACTTTGGGACAGCACACCTGATTGTTGATTCTGCTTCATGCCAGCTCCCAAAACCCAAGAGGGATGATTTTAGTTAGCTTCAGTGTTTCAATGCTTCCTCAAAGGTTTCTAGGAGAGGTGGGACATTCTCCCCCTCTTCATCAGAGTCTTCTGGATTGGGTGCCTAACCAGCTAACACTGTGGAGAGCACTCAGCTAACCTTCTAGGCTCGTTTAGCTGTCGGCACCAGGCTGACTTAGTATTCCAGGAAGCATTTCTACGACGATTCATGTCTGTGTGACCAGCAGTAAAGCAGAGGTGTTAGCAGAGAGGGAAGCTTGGACTTCAAGATTGTTGAAATGAGTGACTGTCCTATCATCTTTAATCATGCTCACTCTCCAATACCAGCTACATTATTCACATCCAGGATTTTTTTTAAGTGAACTCAATCTTTTTTTCACCAGCTGTAACTTTTTTATGTACCCTCGTCCCCTAGCCAACCCTGAGCCAGATGTCTAGCTAACATCTATTGATCCGGACTTTTGAAGTTAGGGTTCTATTATGAAGATAACACATGCCCCTCTTGTAGACATTGTGGAAGAACACAAAGAAGAAATTACAAAAATCGTTTATAATTTAAAAAAAAAATAGAATTAAATCTTTTTACAGGTTCACTACATATTTTTACCCATTTCCTTATAGCGCTCATATAAACTGTGAATATAACACATATAGAAGCAAATATTTGGAACTGTTTACATATGCCATTTTATAAGTGCTTTTATCACTTAGGAACTACACTGAGATCTTCTATTGTGCCATTTAAAATCTCTAAATCGTCATTCTTTTTCCAATCTGATTTGACTTATCATTAACCAATAGTCTATAGTAGAGTGTATATAAGAGTACAGGAATTCAGTTTTTAACATTTAAACTAAGTCTGGGAAATGAAAATGTACACAACTGCTTGAAGCTACGATGACTCAACATATCCCAAGTGGAAATCCAGGGCTTCGGATCTCAGAAACTGTGAAATCAGACCTTGCAATGTCCTGCCTGCCACACTGTAGTCAACACTCTGTCTTGTAACTGCTGCCCAGATACGTTTCTTTCTCTTTCTCTGCTAATAGCTGGAGTTGAAATAAAAAGGGTTCTTCCTTAAAATGCTTCTCAGGAGTTTTGACATGTTATGTCCCGAAACTGGGATGAGCGGTTACTGGACATGTCTGTTCCAAGGATGAAAACTATTCAGTGGAGTACAGGGGAAGCGCCTCAAAGCCATGGAAAAGCTGACTGTATATTAACAAGTTGCAGGGCGCTTTAACATCAGTTCCCGCGGCCTCTAAGTGTAAGATAAACATACAATGGCAAGAGTAATTTTTGAAAATAAGGAAGAAAACGATCACTTCTTTCAGGTTTGTTTTGCATTAGTATGTGTCTACCTGGTTAAGATGAGGTCTGCTCAGGGTCTAATAACTTGATGCCACCAACTGTGCTTAGACGAACAATGAAATAGAAAAGGGTGAGGACTTCATGGTGCTCTGAACTGCGTAACTGCGTATGTTTTAATGTGGTCTGGTATTGATCCTTTTGGCCAATGTCCAACTTTGACAGCCTTGAAGCCACACTTTATGATTTTAGACAGAGCGACAGAAGAAAAAAAAAATCAATGTGTATAAACTTTTCATTAGTAACTGGCCTGCACACCTATGGCTTCTCAGCCACATTCCCATCTAATGGGTCTGAAACACGGTCTTGGGAGGGTAGTTCTAGTAATTAGGCCTTAAAAACCTCCAAGCGTTCACTATGATTGCTTGCTCCCAATGATTCATGAGAAAAAGCACATGAGCCAACAGCAAATACGTACTTGCTCTGTATTTTTACATATAAGAGGGCTTTCAAAAAGCCTGTTCTATAAGCAGCCCTACCTAAAACCCAAGCAATGGAAAATTAACTCTATTGAGCTTTATAACATACATCAAAATAGACAGTTATGTTAGAGAGAAGGGTAAAAAAAAAAAACCCAAATATTTTCCATAACACATAACAGCTACATTTTTTTCCTTTATTCTCCATCCTTTGCCACTTGCCTTCCTTAAAAGACTATATTTTGTTTTTATGAAAAATAGATATTTTTGTTTAAGTGCTGTTAGATGCTTTTCAAGGCCAGGGCAGTGAGCTAACCTGTTGAACGTATCTTCTGTGAGCACATACTAAAAGCACAGGGGAGGTGAGCCCCTGACAGCACACAGCAGTGTTAAGAACCAGTCGCCTTTTCACAATTGGGCATTCCTACTTCTTGCTTACAGAGCAAGGGGTGATCAGTAATTAATGCAAGGGAATCTATTCCCAGATTTAGCAAAGCGACAGAAATCTACAAGCTCACCCATAGTCTGCCATCTACCCCCTTTCAGAATTATTCTGATAGTTTTTTTTTTTTTTATTTTCCAGAAGTCGTGAAGACTATACTTAAACTTCAACAACAGTGTGTTAATTTTGCTCAGACTTGAGCTGAAAACATATTTTAACATCCTGTCAGAATGAGATACCAGGAGTGTCGGTAAAATGACACTCCAGTAAATGTAAATTTAGACTGCTGTTACAAGCCCCTGCCTGGCTCCGGGAGGTGTTAGGTTGCTATAGTATTTTCCATAGCAACTTTGCATCTTATTACATAAATATTCCCCCAGTGTCCTCAGAGCCTGCTGAAGAAACGGGTGAAGTCTCTCGTATGTGACAGTCCTCCACTGAGCCTTACTTAGCACAGTGAAGTGCCCCCAAAACCACAGTAAGCCATAATGAAGGTGACGGGCGTTCTGGGATGCTGAAAAGCATGGGGGGGGGTTACTGTGCGCTGTATGCAAGGGGTTAGGCTGAGACCCTGTTGTATGACTCCTACACAGTCAAGTCCTCCTTGACTCTCCCTTTCAGACGGTGATTTAATTTTCCTCATTCCCTTCTTTTGCCTGGCAGCTACCCAGCAGCCCAAGTGTTCCTCAAGCTCCAAAGGTCTCACTGCATTTGGCAGGAAGCCAGAGCCTCACAGAGTCCCAGTGCGCTTTCTAAGTGCACCTGAGAGGACTAGGCTGAAGGACACATGGGGACCCATGGGGGAGGCCGCCTTGACCCAGGCAGAACACAGGTGCGCTTGCTAGAACCTAACAAGGGCTGCACTAAGTTTTACAGAAGGGCAGCAAGGCTGGGGAGTCCTGGGGGATGACTGGGTCTTGACACAATCAATGAAAGCACACAGCAGTTTTACTGAAAGTACTAGATTATGGAAAGTTTGCTCATTATGAGAGAGTCAGTGCCAACTGTGGCATTGCTAGGTGCCATGGGACAGTAAGGACATAAATTTACAGTAAGATCAAGACTTTATGACCCAGATACACAGGGTTCATTTGGGCAGCGGGAAGACTTCCATTAGAAAGGGCTCCTCAGCTACAGGGCCCAGGAAATAACATCTGTCTCCAAGTAGTTAAAAGGTAACTCAATTTTCAAGATGAGGCTTTTTTTTTTTTTTAAGACGCCTGTCCATTATGGCAGGGGATTGTAACTGTGTATAAGATCAGGGAACTGAAAAATCAAGCTAAAACATATTTGAGGTCCACTGGGAAGATTTTCATGGTTTATGAGAACCAAACAAAACTGCTGCCTTGTTGGAAACCAGGTTACCAGGAGACACCGAGCTGAGGCCAAGAAGCAAGGACCTGTCTTTGATTCCAGGGTCCCTCCTAAACAGACGCCTCTGCACTTTCAAGAGATGTCCCAGGCTGTCGGGATATGAGAAAACAGCCTGTCCTTGTCCTTCTAGGCTTCTGCTCAATGATGCCCCTGCCTTGGGGAGCACGGTCCTGGCATGGCTACCAGCTGAGCCCTCCCAGTTTCCACGGTGGACAGCTCTTGTTCTTCTGAGCACTCAAGCATCTGTAGTCAGCTGCCCTGGAGCACAGTCCAGGCCTCCCTCTCAAAAGGGAGCCTCGGGCGAACTGCCTGTGACAATGCCATCTTTAGTCAGTGGCAAGACTCTGCTTTCGCATTTAATAACCCTCTTGTACATGGCCGGTGTGGGGCCAGCACTGAGTCTCCTCTTAGGCTTAGGACTCAATTAGGGACTTCCTTTGGAGCACCACCATTGGGCTTTCAAAAGGAAGCCACGAGGGGGACTGCAGTCTCAGAAAACCAAAGAAACTCAAAGAAATCAAGGGGACAGATGAAACCAACCTTAATGACTGTATTTCTAAACCCGAGGCATCCTGCTGTGGGTAAAACTACTCAGATCAAATACTGCTCTTCCAATTAAAAATGGAGTCACTAATTTGACTTGGCTGCTGGAAATCACTGTTCAACTTCTCAGCGAAATTAAAAACAACAAAAAAATCAAAACGGCATTGTAAATTTCTATGAAAAGTTGGTAACCCAGAGAAGTTCATTGTTCAAGAAGTATTTGTGGATAAGGAGAGGCTCGGTGTGTAAACATGTTTACTGTACAAGCCTGAAAACCTGATTTGGGGTCCCTAAAACCCACATTAAGAGGAAAGGGCTACGGGGCAAAGAGTTAGAGGTAGCCATTCCCATCAGTAATACAAGGGCTCCTAAGACAAGATGGGAGGTGAAGGTAGGAAGCTGAGGGTACAGCTAGTCCGGAATATGCAGCATAGTAAATAAAACACATTTACACTGTGGATGCTTGGATACACACACACACACACACACACACACACACACACACACGTTTATATAACGAATCCAGAATTTAGGTGAAGTTCATTTAGAATCCGAAAGCGTTTGTTATGAACTGTAGTGCGCTTAACTTCTTGGCTTTGGGACATACCTGTTTTTTGGCCTGGTACTTCAATTAACATCACAAGCCTTATTTCTACAAAAGGCATCCACCACATTCCCTGGAGGGCAGGGGCATCAGATCTAACTATCTCCACTATCTCCCAGTGCTTTCAACATGCCATTGAGGTGCTCTGCAAATGCTGTCAGTAATGAGAGGGATGCCTATTTGGCCAACGACTCTGAGTTCCGCACAGAGTTCCAAACATTTCAGCAAAGGGAAGCGTCTTCATTGAATATGCATCTTAACTCGTGCCTTTTTAAATCAGATCGGAGCAAGTGCTTTCAGCGTTAGCTTCCTCAAGAAAGAACGACATCAAAAACACTATGGTCAGATGAAGGGGGAGATTCGAGGGAAGAATGTCCGTGGAGGTCAGCACACTTCCACTGACTGGAGAAAGGCTCAGGTGCCGGATTGGTGGGTATGATAAACAGAATGAGTACTCCCCAGTACTTATTTCGTACTTGGCATTATTCATAACATCAAAAGCATCATTGGCTCCTTTACGTCTAGCGATTCTAAAACTTATCTGGGTTCTACCATGACAGGCCTTCCAGGCCCAGCTTCCCTCCTTTCCTCTTTGTACGCTGCTGTTCCACCTCCACTGTCCACAGGAGGGAAGAAGTTGGGGGGACAGAGCTAGGGAAGGTAGCAGGGGCAGGAGGAGGACTGGATGTGGGCTTAAAGGGCTGGCTTGACTCCAGCAGGAGGCAAACAGAGCAGCAACACATTTACATTTCTACCTAAAGCTGTCTTCAGAGGCTCCTTGGGAGGATGCTGAGCATCCTGAATGGATACTTTGATAAACCTGTCATGGTTTTCAGTTCATTAGCAGAATCATTTCCATTTTCGCAACTCTCTTAGTTTTGCTCTGAGGAATGCCTTTTCCCTCTTAAGACCAACCAGTAAGAAATGTGAATGGTCTGCCAACACACTTCCTATACAACTATATTGTAGTTAAAGCAGAACCAAGGATCTCCAGCCAAAGAAACTCTGTTAGTCATTTTATACAGGAAAAAAAAAAGTAAAAACAGAATGAAATATTACTTATAACCAGAAAAGCAGAGGTATATTGAAATATTTTGATCATTAAAAATTAAAACCTGAGGTATCGTACAAGTCCTTACATACATAATCAACCGTCTTGTCTCTAGACATAAAGTCAGTTCGCTCCATCTCACTGGAAAACGCCCCTGCCTGCAGCTGTCTTTAGGAGGGAGGTGGCACGCAGAGCTGGCAATGGGAGCCCCAGCCTCACCACCTGAGGAGTGCGGCCTTGCCTTGTCCTCTGATCACAGGCAG
The DNA here is from genome assembly GCF_907164565.1 of Psammomys obesus. NCBI lineage: Eukaryota > Metazoa > Chordata > Mammalia > Rodentia > Muridae > Psammomys > Psammomys obesus. The sequence goes on along the minus strand of NW_026591086.1, from coordinate 14,529,305 downwards.
AAGGTTCCCTAAATGGTGTTGTTTTTTTGTTTTTTTTCTTTTTTATGGGACGTCCAACATTGTCGGGGCCAGCTATTTCTTTAGAATATTTGAGGCAGACAGGGAAAAGGTTTCAGTTGAAAGGAGCTGGGCAAGGGATAGATCCTGCAAAGGAGAGAAAACTCTCATTTTGATGTCTGTCTTTGGCAGTTCCCATCAGTTCACCAGAGCACTACATTTTGGAGAAACAGCTCCCACGTCTGGGTGACAGGCAGCCACACATTTGTACCTAAAAGTGAGTGATGGGAAAAGGTGTTTCCTTTAGGCTATGGGGTCTCTGTACCTCCTCCTTTGCTTCAAGCCATTATTAGCATAGTTTAGTCCAAAGACCAGATGGGAATTCTTGCCCATCAGGCACTGTCCCTGAATACTCAGGGCTGGGGGAAAACAACGGCCTGCTTATTGGCAGGAATTCCAGGGCCCAGCAGAATAAAAATGGTCAGCTGCTTCTCTTCCCTTTAATCAGTCCTATGCTCTCGGCCAAAACCACATGCCACGTCCTGTGGCCCAGCTCGTTTGAAGAAACACAAAAAGGACTTTGAACTGCTGGGGCCTGGCATCTGAACTCTAGTCCTTTCATCTCTTCCCTCCGTACCTGGCAGACAACATGCACCGGCATTTGCTCATTAATTCTGCTGACCAAGTAACACGCCTGGGGAAAGTCTTTAGAGTGTAAGCTACACCTCACGTTCTCGGTGAGTTCATGCTCGCGTCTGGTGAGTGAACCTAGAGAGGTCTGGGAAACTGCTCGCCAGCAGCCCTCCCGGGAGAACTGCTGTTCCCTGAGGAGGGTCCCTGCCTCCTCCTTGGACATAGCTCCAGCTAAGTTAGGGTATCAGCCCTGGGGATCTACGGTGGCTGCTGTGGCTTGCCAGATCTCCTCAATGAGCCTCCTGTTTACGCATCCTTATGCTGGTTTACCCTAAACTAACTGAGAAGTTACACACATTTCTCCCTAAGCAAACGGGCAGATTGTTTAAAAAGAAATGCTGTATGTACAAAACGAAAGGCCTGGCTTCAGTTCAGAATTTCAGACTGACTCAGTTCTTCTACACCTAACATGAGGATATAAAGACTCCAACTTTCACCTTCAAAAGTGATAAAAAAATATTTTAAAAAAGACACAGTTTATGTCAAGATCACATGGAGTTTCAGAAAAATCACACGAACACCCCTTCTTTTCACCTATGAAGTCTTACAGAACACGCCTGTGAGGACAGAACCGTAGAGCGGGAACAGTCCTGAGAAATGTAGTCTCCATCTCCTGAGAGATGTGACTGCTGGGCTAGCTTTCAGACAATGGATGTGGCGTGAGGAAGGCCTAGAGGTACAGCGTTTGCTTGCACTGTGCCTTCAGCTTCTAGAACGTCAAGGATGGGATTTAGAGGGAAAGCTCTCCAGTGTCAGAGAGTGTCCAGTGGGCTCTCATTTCCCTGTCCTGCAAGCTCCTGTCTCAGTGGGTCCTGATGTTGTCAGGAAAGAGACTGATGTCTGTCAATGTAGCTTTCTGTGCCACTTAACATTCTACAGAGACACATTTATTGTCCATTTTCTCTTCTGACATCCACCTGATTTTGTCTGTGGTCAATGCTCCATGTTCCCCAGGCTTAGGGACTGCTATTAAAAATCACTATTACCCAGAATTCCTGACAGTCCTTACCCTGTCCCTTGCCAAGGAAAACAACAGACAAGCACTGCGTCATGTAGTGCTGGTGAGTGGTCACACTTTGTGTTTAACTGCGCATATTATAAATAACTGACCTCTCCTATGTAGGCTGTCTATTGTCATTTCATCTCGGGGAACTTTCAGAGGCAAAGGCTGTGTGTGTGTGTGTGTGTGTGTGTGTGTGTGTGTGTCTGTGTGGGGGTGGGTGGGGGGGCTTTCCTGTTACCTCTACACTTTCACCAACAAATCATCCAAGATCCTCTGGTCAGTCACCTGCAATCTGTTGGTTAAAAACCAGAGATAGGGGAGCTGGAAAGATGGCTCAGAGGTTAAGAGCACTGCTTGCTCTTCCAGAGGTCCTGAGTTCAATTCCCAGCAACCACATGGTGGCTCACAACCATCTATAATGAAATCTGATGCCCTCTTCTGGCGTTAAGGTATACATGCAGTCAGAACACTGTAAGAAAACAAATAAATCTTTAAAAAACAAATAAACAAACAGAGACAGGCGTGTGCTTTATTCCCTTATATACATAAAATGATACTCTGATTTTCTTTTCTGGTAGTGGTAGTGACCTTGGGTCTTCCTGGGTCCATGAGACAGTATCCCTTCCCTCACACAAGCTATCTTTCCTTGGTGCCTCCAGTCAGACTGAACCTGTAAACCCTGACACAGACCGTCCATGTGAACCTAGGAGACATAGGTAAGAAGGAACACACGAGGCAGGCTTTCTTTAAACTTCACTCTTAGCTCAAGGGGTACCAAGTATGGCTCCCATCTTGATGAAAGTTTAGGTGAGCTATACTGGAGAAAAATGTTTAATTTTCCAGCATGCTGGCTTGGAGGTTAGGAAGCTGCTTTAGGGATTAAACAATTCCTAAGCAAGAAGTCCATGGACTGAAACCAAATTTCATCTGTAATTCAGCATCAGCTATGGCTGCCACACTCTGGAATAGGAGTTTTATGGGAACAGGCAAATATCCCTGAAAAAAAAAAAAGTGTAATGGCCCCAGATCTACATATGGAGAGACAACTGGGACAATTTAAATCACTGTGTTCCAAGGAGGAGTTTAACGTTCTATTAATAAAATGTAGTCACTCAAAAGATGAAAGTTTAGTGTAACTCAAATAAAAGTGAGTTATGTGGCCATTTCCCCTGCACTTATTCCCCATGTAAGATTCGGCGCTCATTATGATCCCTCCCGGGGACCCGGCAGTTACTGGTATTACCTGATTCATCGACTCTCATTTTTTTAGTTGGGCTGTCACAGTTCTCATCATCAGACATTTCCATCTCCTCCTCACGACGGATGCCCATGAGCTGCTCACTCTGAGCGTTGCGGAGCTCCTGAAAGCACAGGGTACGAGAACATCAGAAACGCGGCCATTTATCATCGGACCATCTCCCCGTGGTCTCTGGCAGATTACGACTCACGCAGCAGCATTTAGAGCCTAACACTTCCGCCCTAAATCATCTCCCAACACCTAGAATAATGTTGTGAGGGGAATGGGTCGGAAGAAAGACCGAAGGCTTCGGTGTCAGACTTGGGAGAAACCCCTGCTCACCAATGTCATCACTGTAAATGCTCTTTGGTAAGGTAGTTAATCTCACTGCAGCCTCAGTTTCCTGATTTACAAACAGGGGATAAGAATGTCTGCTCCAGCAGGGCTGCTGAGAAGTTATGGAGAAATAGCTATTACGGAGCTGGCACACCGAAGTGACATCAGCTGCTGGCAATGAAGTGAGTGATGGGGTTTAGCGTTGGTACCATTGTGGTTTTAAGGACACAACTACATACCCATTCGCTCAGCTTGCTTACCGGAGTGTTTGGGTGCTAATGGTTTGGAGGAGGAAATGAGTTAACAAATGCAGAAGGCTTGAGTGGTATGTACGTGTATACGTGTGACATGCACATGTGTACACGTGTGAGTATGCATGTGTGCATGCTCGTGAGTGTGTGTGTGTGTGTGTGTGTGTCCAGCAACAGAAGTTTGTATCTTCCTCTATTGTTCTTCACCTTACATTTCTGATCCAGGGTCTCTCACTGAACTTGGCGTTCACTGGTTCAATTATACTGGGTGGCAAAAGCCCTAAAAACCTTTTTTTTTTTTTCACTCTGGATCACAAGTGAGTTCCAATGTAGTTATTTATATGGGCACTAGGGTTCCGAACTTATGTCCTCATGTTTGCTTACAGACTGAGCTATCTGTCAGGCTCTGCATGTAAAAGACTCTTGGTCTCATGGTAGATATTATGTTCAGTTGACATGTATGTCCCTGTATATGATTTATCTAAACATTCATACCATTCATATATTCATGAAATAAAATTCAAAAGATGCTGAATCAAATAAACACAGAAAGGACTTCTCTTTTACATCAATGGGATGTAGTTCTGTGGTAGTGATGGTCTTCATATTACCTTTATGACCACAGATCTGAGGACCTGCCATATCCAGTGACCAGGGCAGGGGCTACAATCAAGTCAGAACATTTCATCGAGCTCCTGTCTATTTATCCATAAAGGTGAATAATATTAGGACAAGGGAATTTGGCTGCAATAGCTTATCAGAAATACATTGTAAAGGGAACAGAATCAGACATAAAATCCTTACTAATGTTTCTAAAAGCAGAACATTGTAATTGTTTACATTAATTAGGTATATCGTTATTTTATACCCAGCTGTGTTACGAAATTGTGAAGCCTTATACATCCTGTTCTCTAGCATTCTCAGAGACTGAGAACAGAGAAAGGAGCCATTGTTCAGTTTTCTTCTTTTAAAGTCCTCTAATTAAAAGCCAAAATATTTACTATGCTAATTTTGCTTTATAATAAATCTACGAGTAACAATGAAAATACATGATTCCACCAATTTATTAGGGGGATGGTTACTGTGGACCTATACTTGCTGCTCTCGCTGAGGAAGTCTTTCCTCAGCTCACAGATTTGACCTGAAGCAGGATGGGAAAGAAGTCCTCATTGTTCCCTGTCACCTAAGGGACACCTCTGTACCAAGGGAATTATCTTTGTGGAGGACAGGGAAACAGGAGGGCAGACAAGACATAGGACAGCCCTGAAAGGCCACCTCAGGACAATAAACAACACCTCCCTTGGTGACCATGCCATCTAGAAGAAAGAGGGCTGAGTCTGTCTTAAAATAAGGCTACCAGGTCTTGGAGGTAGATATCACATGTGATTAGTGGGAAATTTTCTGGGTATTGGACGGCTAAATTTTCTACTGATAAAGAGCCCAATTTGAAAAAAAAAAAAACAAGAAAAAATCAGGTGGAAATAATAAGTCTGAAAGGGCAGTTGCTTAGTTCTGCAATTAACAACAAACTGTCATCTGACAGTTGTTTTGTGGGGAAGGTGGCAGAATGGGACAATACTGGAAGGATGGGAAGCTAGGGTGTTTCCACAGGGTAGCGGTGGTTCAACAGAATCACTAGCACTCTAATAAATCTGTAAAGGTGTTGCAGGTAATTAACAGATGCTGTACATGGGAACGCGGAAAAAAAAAATCAAGCCAATTACCAAGCCTATATGCAACTGAGAAATCATCCACAGTGTTAAATTACTAACTGGTATTTAATCAATTAAGCGACACGTAGGAGGGGGAAAAAGGCAATTTATAATTCTGTTTTCTAAAAGGTAAGGTATAAGAGGCAGGAGGGACTTCTGAGAATGACGCTCCACTCCTCCATTCTATCCCCCAGGACCAAGGAAGCAAGCAGGATTTCTCAGTCCCAGGCAGGGAGCCTGGCATGTCCTGCTTTAAATAGTATCAGAAGTGGGATAGGGGAAGATGGGAAGTAGAGTGGGCCCAGGCAGGAAATAAGGCTGAGACCAATGTCTGCTTTCTGCTAACACTCGAGGAGAGTGGCCTTTCTGTGCTGCTCCTGTGATTGTAGCATCCTGTCACTTGCTGGGCATCTGTTAAAATTTCTTTTAGTTACCTTTGATTTTATATGAATTTTTAAAAATCTAAAGCTTTGCCATTCTCAAATATGAATCGTTGAATCATGGTTTGCGGACTTCAGTTTGGGTCTTCTTAACCCTCACTGGCTTTGTTGTACTGTAAACGGAGGCCTCTTTTTATCACCCCCTCTTGAAAATCAACTTCGGGTCTTATTTCAGAGAGAACTTCAGCTACATATCCTTTCTTTGTTTGGGAGCACTTAAGGAATTAAAGAGAAAGCCTACCTCCTCCTCACAGTCCTCGAGAGCTGTAGCAGTCACCAGACACCTTCCTAGGCACTAGTGAACACAACTGAAAAAGGCCCTCACCGACAACTGTACTAGTGTTTTCAGCATCCCATTACCTTGAAGTTACTCAGCATTAGCCATAATAAGAGTGACAATAAAGAATCTATTTAGTATTCATGTGGATATTACATGTAGTGCCATTGGTATTCAACAGCAATTTAGCATTAGTTAATGGGCACTTAAAATGCTACCCAGATGATTGATATCATAGTACGCTGTGGTTCCTCAAACTCTTCATAAAACACTTATTTTACAAGTGTGAGCCAAAAACATTCCATAAATAAACCTTACCTTCTATAACTTTGTGATTTTTTTTTTTTGAAAGAGGGGAGTGTCTTTTAGAGAACTTTACTGTTAACATGCTAGAAATGAAGAGGCATCCAAATGAAAAACATTTTCTTGTTTTTTTTTTTTTTAAAAAAAAAAAAGAAAAAGAAAAGGAGCAAAAGCAAAGGAATTCGGTATACTTACTTTTCCGTGACAGCTTCAAAGCGTACACTACAGGTGGAGTCAAAAATAACAGCTGGATGACCGATGACTAATGATAACAGCTTGGTTTGTCTAGGTGGCAAGGAAAGCCAAATTGTGGCCTCTTTCCTTGGCGGTATATACTCACACGTCACGCATGCACTGATGCTGTGAACTCAGCTAGCCTGGACATTTCCCCCCATCGTGAGATTTGCTCCGGGGAGAGATGTAACAGAACCTCCTGGCTAGGCCAGAGGACTAGGCATGGCTAATGACAGGAAGACATGGAGAGGATGGCAGACTTGCCACTTCAAGCCAAAAGAGCCAACTGTTCTCACCACATAGATCGCTGAGGAAAGACTCTGTGCTCAGGGATTAGTGTTCTAAATTGGCTTTTTTTTTTTTCCAGTCTAATTTTAGAGAAAGCATTTGTTTCTGAGCCATCTCTTCTCTACAGGTGGGGAAGAGTCTTCTTTGTTTTAAGTGTGAAGCCAGCTGCTTTTCTGGACAAGGAATGAAGCGGAGCTGGAGGTGGACGGGACAATGAGACGGGACGATGGCAGGCAGGAGGATGGCGGGAGGACTGCCCACAGTAACAAGACCGTTAACGGCTACAGCCACACTATTCTCTGCCAATCCAGCTGTGTGATGGTGGGGAGAAAGTAACAGTAAAATCACCAACCTCAGAATGCTTTCGCCAAATGTCTATGTTCTTGCGCTGAGCTTTCGAGAAATGGTCCCAAGCTTTTTGTCTGGTAGAAGCGTTGAAAACGGCCACAATCTGCTCAACTTTGGTGAACAAGGAAGTCAAACAAGACAAGTAATTTATGTTGTGATCACTATAGGGAAGCAAAGCAAAGACACTAGGAGTCTATGGATGATGTCACAGTAGAAACAACATCATCAATATCCATCCAATCTGTGCCTTTTTTTGTACTTACATTTTTAGCAAGGTTGGGGATGTCTCCCTTCAAGTCTGTCTCCATAACGTTAGGTTAAAACAAATTCTATAGATGACTGGGGAAAGGATCATGGGCATTGATCTTCAGGCATCCTATAGCTGCTGTTAAATCTGATATGGCAGATTACAAACCTAGATTCTATAGCTATATAGACCCTGGCACTGTCATACAAATAAAGGTATGTAAAGTCCTACCTCACTAGGGGCTTCAAAGTAAAATGAAGGTGGAGTGTCTGCAGCCCAAGAACCAAATATGCATTGATTTTCTTTTGCTGCCATCTCAGGGGCTAAGTACAACCCACTGAAGACACTACTCTGTCTAAGGTCCAAATTGGGGACCTTATGTTATTGCTTCCTCAGCCTCAGGGACCATTTTCCCTCCCTGTTCTTTTCTTCTCTAAGGACTGAAGCCAGTCTTACTGACCATCAGCTGGTAACAGGAGCCACCTCTTCCTTGTGGAGACAGACCAAAGTTCACCAGAGCAACAGCTTTAGCCTGTGGGTCTGACTTTTAGTGCCACACAAGGCTCCCCATTCTTTAGTGAGTTCATCCCCTATCTTCTGGTGTTCCACAGACACTCTCACAAGCATCCCCTCCTGGCTCTCACACCACTGAGGTTTTAATTCTATACCTTGATTTCACTGATCAGTTCTGTTACCTCCAGGCACAGTGCTGTTTGGATGGTAAATGATGAGGGATTGTGAAAATCTTAAGAGAAAGGGGTGAGATCTTAGTGGATGGTAGGTATGGGGCCACCTAACTATAGACCTGGTCTTGCTTGAACAGCTGTTGATCTGATAAGCACAGGATTAAGAAGGCTAGTGATCTGAATCAGTCACATGGTTCAACCTGACCTTCAAAATATTGAGCTCAGTTCTTAGGGATGCTAACACTGTATCCCATAATTCTTTCCTAAGTGAAAGATCTTCCGGATCTCCTAATGTTCAAAAAAAAAAATAGTCACGACTGCAAAGCCCCCAAAGGAGAGTGACACTCAATGGCACAGCTTTAAAAATTAGCACACAAAACACACAAGTACACATGTGCTAGGCCAATGGCTCTCCACCTTTGGGTTGAGATCCCTTTTGGGTGTCTACTACCCTTTCACAGGGTCACCTGAGGCCATCTGAGATGTTAACGTTATGATTCATAACAGCATCAACATTACAGTTATAAAGTAGCAGCGAAAATAATGTTGTGGTTGAGGGTCACCACAACGTGTGAGACTGTATTAAAAACTTGTAGCATTAGGAAGGTTGAGAACCTCTGTGCTAGAGGGAAGGAAAGCATGTTTCATTCCTCACAACGCTGTGGACATATCCTACTATGCCAATAAATACTCCCTGGCCTTGGTCTTCAGTTACTTTCCCATGAAACGTTTGTGTTTGTTCTTTCTCCGCGAAGAACTTCGGTTGTAAACTACCTTCTCTAGGAAACTCCATCCTCATGTTACACTCTGAATCTGTTTTGCTCAATTTTAAGAAGAGCATTCTCCACAGGCGTGGGTTACATTCTCTCTGTGCTTCTGTGGAGTCCCTTCTCTGTCTCACCTGAGGAATCGGCTTTCAGATTAGTTACCTTGAGCCACCATACCTGCTGACCTTCACCTGATCTTCACCCTCAGTGTGTAGCAGGGTGTGGCCACTCTGGCTTTCTGCTTGCTTTGTCTACCTGCAAGGCTAGAATCAGGGTGATTTTGGCTGCCCCTTGCAGGGTCAGCTGGGAGAAGCCACCAGTCAGCTCAGATAATGCCAATTGGCAGGTGTGGTGACCATGAGGCTCCATGGCTTAAATAGCAAAGCTCTTTGACTGACATCATTTAAAAGAAGAAAAGCTGCAGTGTCCATAGTGAGTACTTGGGTGGTGATAATCAAGATGCTGCTGTTTGCTAGGAAAGATTCTTAATGAAGATGATAGAATAAAGAGTCAATGGTGTATATTCACAAATGGAGAAGAGGATGAAGAAAGAGAAAATACTAACAATCATGAAGGAGTGCAGAGGAGAAAACAGAAACCAGAACCTGGTTCACTATGGTTCAGGTTAAAGGCAAAAACATTCACTCAAGTATCTACTGAAAGGTACGTACCTCAGTTAAACTTGATTACTTTATTTGAGGCCATAAAGTAAATCTATTCACTCATTCATTCATTCACCAAATACTTGGGGATCTGATCAAACACCAGGCCACTGATTATTAGATACTGGATTTTATTCTTGGTTTTGATGACATTTAAGTCTTGGAGATGACAAAGAAACGAAAACAGATAACTATTCTGTACAGGAGAGGTATGCTGAACCACTTTGAGGAAAACAGTACAAAGCAGTGAAGTTGGATTGTGGAACCAGGGATCCTGTCAGGAAGAAGGTGACATTTTGCCAGACCTTAATGACTCACCACTTGTTCAGCAGAGAAATCTGCATGGCTCTCTGTAAGGCTGGCGCTGTGAAAGGACTTTACATGGAAGTAGCTGGAAGGGAGTGGGGCGAAGACCAGGAGAGGAGAGATGTGGAAGGACCCTGTTAATGAAAGCTATGGAGTTGCAGCTATAGATCAGGGGACACAGGCCAGTGCGGGTGATATAGACATACAGAAGGAGGCCTGAATCAGAGTAGAAGCTGTTACCGGAAGGTGGAGTGAGCAGTCATCTGGTAGGAAGCAGTGAGGGGGTGACTTGCTGAGAGGATGTGGGGAGGAGGCCAGGATGACTCAAGCTTCAGAAGAGCATCGGAGGTGCAAAGAAGCACAGATGGAGGTCTGAGCAGGGAGACAGGGAACTGGCTCTGACACATGCCGAGCTCGAGGATTTGCTGCAGGCGGACCAAATGGAGCTGAACTATAAATCGAGGTTCAGAAAAATGTCCGGATTCTAAGATACGCCTCAAATTCTCTGGGCATTGTCTCAATCTCCTACAGAGTTCTTTTCAAGAAGATAACTAATTAAAAGGAAAACTACATGGGACTTAATTATATTCTTTTCTTATGAGATTTTTACACTTCCTACCTCGTCTGTCTTCTCTCTCTCTTGCATGCATGCAAACACGCAGAAAAATGGTGCAACTCAACACAGTTCTAGACATTTGTCTTGCACATGGAAGTGTCCAGGCTCATGAAAGAGAGCTTGGGTGAGTGTGAACCAATCAATAGGGGAAAGGCACAATGGGGACAATGTCCCAGTGAATGTGGTTACCAAGGTAGCCTGGCTTTGAAACCACAAACCGGGATAGTGTTAGTTTTGATGTCACAGGTGGACCAGATGCTGTCCATTGTCTCTGTGAAAGGCTCAAGAAGCCTGTGATAAACCTTAACTGCTTCCCTGGTGCTGTTCACACTGCTCATTCTACTCACTGCGAAGGCACATGCAATTGCCACACAACTTCACTTCTCAGAGGAAGTCATACAGAGAGGGCATGAAGGCTGGTACTTCCTCCAAACAGCAGCTCTCAGACAGCTGGGCTGTAGGTAGAACACACTCAGTCCAGCTTTGCCACCCTGGCAGTCCAGAAGGCAAGAAGGCTGCCAGGGTTCTGTGTCAGATGAGAAGTTTAAGTCCTGCACCATGAGTGCTACTTTTTATTTTCTTAATTTAAGGAAGCAAAAAGCGTTGCCCTGATAGTTTGGAACTATTATCTACACAACCCTACTTGTGATTATCCCTTAGGCTATATGTGTGCACAGGCACAGACACCTGCAGACATACAAAATGCACACAGACATATGCAGACTTCAATGTCAAAAAAAACACTTCTTGGGCATGAGAGACTTGGCCCCAAGATCACTGGTTGCTCTTCCAGAGGATGGGGTTTTATTTCTATCACCCAAATGGTGGCTCACAACTGTCTCTGTAACTCTAGTCCCAGGGGATGTGACACTCTCTTCTGGCTGCATGGGTGGTGTGTAGACATACATGCAGGTAAGACACACACACACACATACACAGTGGGAGTTTTGCCTCATATTGTCTTTGAGAGGGGCGTGACCTTTGCCAGCTTCAGGTACTTTAATTCTGGGGACTCTGAGAGGGTATAAATGCCAGAGCTTAGAGAGGGATGGGGATGCTTGAAGGAAAATGGCTGCTGCTCCCAGTTGTTGTTGTTGCAGCTTGGTGAGAAGAAGCTGGAGCTATCCTGCCTATAAAAACTGGACTTGCCGCCAAGAAACCCAATGACCCTAATCATCAGCAAGTAGTCTAAAGAGAACTATGGCCCCTCTCTCCCCACTAACCTTTTTTCTCTCCTACCTGGTATTGGGGTGTTGTAAGAGACTGGGAAGGTAGAGGCATAAAGAACCCCAACAAAATAGATAAAATTGCACACCCACATATATATATGTATATATATGTACATATGTATGTATATATGTATATATATGTACATATATATGTATATATGTACATATACATATATGTATATGTATATATGTACATATATATGTATATATATGTACATATATACATATATATGTATATATATGTGTGTATATATATATGTATATATATGCCTAAACATACATACATACAGGTATACATTTCTTGAATACTAAATACCTTATAAACCTTCTTTTGTGCTTTTCCATATCCCCAGATGTTTGGACATCTGCTAGCTATAGAACAGTCTTCTTTCTTGATAGAATAACTTAATTAACTACTTTAAAAAATACTAATATCAACCTTACTCAGAACACCCAAAGAGCCTATGAAAGGATACAAGCTAATAAATTAATTGAAAATTGGACATAGCATAGTGAAGAATAGAAATTCATGAAAAATCATTAAGTATTGATACTTATTACAATACAGATACAATACAGTTTCCCTGAGGAAACTATGCTTGACTAATAGAGATGATCATCAAGACCACAGATGACAATCTGTTCCATGTAAATGTCTAGAAGAAGGAACTAAACACAGAGAAGGTAGGTGCTTGTCTCTGGTTTGGGAGAACGACATAGGGGAAGGTGGCGAGAGCTACAGTTACAATGTGTTAATTGTTTAGAGAGATGACGCTGTCCTAAAACTGATCGTTAGAGACTACAAGCCTAAGGGGATAAACTGAAAAGTGGAATCGTACATGCTAAAGGAGTCTATGCCTACCTCAGCAAGCAGCTTTTAAGAAAACTGCATCAGAGATTGGACCCAAAGTCTTAAACGTTTAGTGTCAATGCTACAGAATTATAATGAACTTCAGCTGAAATCCCCACACTGGGCTACTGGCACCAGTCTAGCCACATGGCTCCACTCTCTATTCTTGTGGTGGCCACTCTCATGGTAGGACTGATTGGCTACAAATCAGAATCAGTCATCTCCAGTGGGTCAGTTTTAGGTAACACCACCAGGCAGAATATAATTTCCCCAAGTAAATGTGTCTTTAACTTTGGAGGCTGTTCTATGTTATCTCTTCTGCTTTGCTGTACAAAGTTGTCCTATAAAGGACTCTGGTGGACCCAGCAAACTGGAAATGCAGAAAACGATACGTGGTTTGGAAATTTGGTATGCGGTGTCTGAATCTGGCTGAGCCCAGTAGAAGCCTCCCTGTCTCTAGGTGAGTAGTCCACAGTCTAACTCATTTTTATCTCTTCTCATCTCTGTATCCTTCTAGAGCAGCCTGTGGCCCTGTGGTTTCCTGCTCTATCTGTAGGCATCTGTCTCTCAGGATCTCTATACCTATCTTTCTGTCTCTCTCCTCCAGTGTATCTTGGGATTCCTCTGAAACTTTGTGTTCCATGGGGTCTGGCTGGGTATAGGAACCCACTTCTAGGCTTGATGATCTATCATCTTCCCTTGCAAGCGATCTCCCAGTGAAAGGGTTAGGCTAACTTTGTAATCTATATGTCTTCTAAAGCCTATAGTTTTGCGTTTTAGGTCTAGGTTAAACTAAAGCCTCTTAGTACCTTTCCAGAGAATGGAGGAATGTGACCCTATCTGTGAGGACAGATATAAAAAAAAAAAAGCAAGCAATGACCTTCACTCAGCAAAAAGAACAACCAGACCCTGTCTTCAAGATAGTGTTTCTTAGCAACGAACACAGATGGCCTCAATCCTTCTTCTGAGTAGCTCCTGACCTCCAGCCAAATCTTCAAGGATGAGCTAACCACCCCACCTTCAATTGCAGCTGCATCCACACTTGGCAGGACTGGCTAAGCTTGAGCACCTAAGACTAACCAATTATCTTACTTTATAGCTTCCTCATCCAATCCTAAATTGCCAAGACTGCAACTTCAAATTTCCCGCAATTTTTCTTTTAAAAACCTAAAGCCTTTGTCTCCCGGGGCCACTCTTTGCTGACCAGCAGGGGTGACCCTTCTTGGTTTTGCAATGAGTCTTGGTCTGGGGGAGTTTCTGGGAAGGGCATGATCTTAAACTCCTGGGCTGTGAGACCTCAGGTACACCAGCACCAGGGCAGCAGCACTGGACAGTGACAGTGGTAGTCCCCTGGGCCTCCTCAGCAGGAAGAGTGTGTGGCCACAAAGTCCAAAAGTCTTTCATGAACTGTCATGAGAAGCATTTGTCTTTAGTCTTCCAGAGGAAGAGAAGCTTAGAACAGGACAACCATGGAAACAGATTACGTTTAAACAAGTTCTCTGGAGAAAAAGTGGAGCATCCAGAGCAGATCTCGGATTCTAGGAACACATAGAATTTTTGAATTTTTAGCATGGGGCAGTGAAGCACTGGAAGGCACCTAGCAAGAACATAGTCCTTTCTCCTTCACTGATCTCCACTACAGCCCGGGTACCTCCAAAATCCCATGTTCCAGCTACACAGCTGTGAAAAGAACCTTCAATCCATTTAGTGTTCCAAATATCTGGAGCAACTGATTACATTCTTCCAGGCGGCAGGCTTTCCTGCATAAAGCACCTTAAACAAATCTTGCAAGCCTAATTTTTGTTTTTAATGCTATCGGGCTCGTGATAGAGCCTTAACTCTGTAGGCTTCAGAAGAATTTCCTTTTTTGCTTTTAAGGGATAACATATTTCCAAATCCTCTATGAATGGCTCAGAAGGGATTTTCAAAGGCATATATCAAATAAAATAGTTGACCTCCCACCCCTATTGTTGTCTTTTAAACACTAAAGGCTGGGGGTGGGGATTCTTCATGGGAAGGCAGGACAAAGAAATAAGATTTTAAGATGGAGTGGTAGAACTGATGTGTATTGAGCATAGATGGGAGGCTAGCCAGAGAGAGAGAGACAGAGAGAGAGAGAGAGAGAGACCCAGAATATACCACCAGTAATTGCAGTCTAAGGACAGATGCCCAGAGGTAGAACAGATGTGTGAGGGGAGCCAGTATGCACTGGTCCTGTGGAGGCTGTAGCCATGGCGCGTGCTGAAATTCCTGCCTCCTGCCTGGTCCCATGCCTGAGAGAAGTTGCTGCTTGGAGAAAAGCTAAGGAAGCAGAAGACAGTTGACATCCATGCCTGAAAGAGGCCTGGCCTAAACTTACAGTTGAGGAGGAACCGGGCAGGTAGGAGCTTCGTCTTGAGAGGGCTCAAAAGAACGTCATGTGAGATGAACACATTATGGGTCTGCTACACTTGAGCCCCCAAAACAATCGTTTCTTTTAGGGGACGGGATACTGAAAAACATACTTTTAGAAGTGTTTTTTTTTTTTTTGTTTTTGTTTTTGTTTTTCAAATTTCAAGCAAGCAGGAAATCGTCAAACTGCTAAAAAAAAATATTAAGCAGACAGTGAAAATCCTAGTTCATCTACACTGCACATCTCCTTGTGTAGAGAGAAAGTGAAGTTGCGAGTGAGAGTGTGCTGTTGATACATGTGTGGCCATGTCAAAGACCCCTGTGCCTGAGCATCATGGGAACAGCAAAGCCTTTCCCAAGTGAGACTCAAAGGGATGGCAAAGACTTCCTTCCATAGAGTGCCAAGGTTGACAGTCTGTGCAAATAAACATTCACCATAGCCTTCTCCTCTCTGAAGATGGCCCCCTAAAAAGCCTGCTCCTACTGAGCTTTAGCTAAACCCGCCTCTGTGGTCAGCTCGACATAATAATCTTACGCAATAACTCTGCCTTCTGTTCAGTGGTATACAATAACACCACCTCCCTCAAAGACATGCTGATCTTCCTACGCACCGTAGCGTCTCCATCCGGGAGTCTAACCCATGGGACTCCAGGTTTTCTCTGTGTTTCCGTCCTTGTCCTTTCTTTGTTCCCACTTAGGCTGGTACTGGAGCTGCGTGAGGCTGCAGCACCCTTGTTAACGCACATGTCCAAATGTTTTGGGACATACGAAAGACAAATGCATGTGATTATAATTGCAAAGGTCCCTTACAATGCTCAGCATTTTCAAGGCTTTATAAATCCAACAGATTCCTTGGCTAGAATTCCCCTATTGACTCAACAAAAATAATATACGTACATGGCACAAAGGAAAGAAAATGGGAAGGTAAGGACCACCTTCTGAGTCCCTTCACCAGCTTCTCTCTTTAACAACAAAGGATGTTGACAGATCCTGGCACAGCCAGGCAGGTATTCGTACATGGCACAGGGATGAATCCTTCTTTCTTGGCCTTTTGTGCTTACACAAAATGCTAGCTAGCACTGTTCCTGTACCTTGCTTTGTTTCACTTAAGCCATATCTTGGAAACAGCACATATGTCTACTCTTAATAAGGCAGCAATGAGCATGCTCAGACATGGATTCTGACTTCCATCTATAAACATCCTCATTAAAAGTTCCTGGCAGTGGCTAAGAAGGAGGAGCACCTAAATAATTAATCTTGAGAGTGAGGCATTGTCAAATTGTTCTCCAATGTATGCACCCTAAATGTTTTGTTTGGTTGGTTGTTTTGGTTTTTCTCAGATGGTTTTCCTCCTCCTGGCTAATAATGGGTCAGAGGACCTGAAGTTTAGCTTTTCCTGACAGATGAAAGAAGGAAGAATCACATATCAACCAAGTCTCTGTTCCAGCAATGCCTACAGTTGCAGATTCATTTAAAAATAACCAAAACAAGTCAAGAGTCGGGACACCGTCCCTTTTCTCAGTATCTGGGCTACAGTGTGGAGAGCAGCCTCTAGCAGGGAGAGGACAAAGCTAGATTCTGAGAGTCTGTCCTTGTATCCCTCAAACAGCAATTCAGATTCCTTCGGGGCCTCCACTGGCTCCAAATGACCCATGTTTCAGTGCCAACAGGCTAGCTCTGGTTACTTTAATACCATGCTGGGTGATTTAAAGCTGTATTTTGCAGTGTGTGTTTCTTGGACAAGCACAATGTGGGCACTCAAGGAAAAATGCAAAAGTTCAGACCAGAGACTGAATCAGTTAACTGGGGTGTAGGGGTGCCTGACTGCTTGGCGCTCTCTAGGTGAGTCTGATGCATGGTGAAACTTAACCTTAGAACAGAGTCTCATCTGTCCGTACCCTCATGGGCCAGCGTCATAGAGCACTGAGTTATTTAATGTGCAGACACTATACTAGATGCTGTGGATAAGAGAGCCAATGATCTGGCCAGCTCTTCCCAAGCTTCAGACTAAGGAGGAGATAGTCACATGTGATTAGCTGAGTTACTAAATGAGAAAAGCTGCAAGGATTTCCAAGGCAGGGTGCCAGGGGAGTCTTGAAAGGGCTCAAGGAACCAGGAACGGACTGTGACTTGAAAGCAAGTAAAATTTTCCAGGACAAGAGGCCAAACTTTTGAGGTTGTGATGGTACAAGTAGCTAACTGTATTTGCCTCTCTTCAGAACCATAGGGCAGAAGATTCAAAGTGTCTGGATGAAGGGCCCTACTTCTTTTATCCCTACAAGGCCAGCATCAGCCTTCCTCAGTTTTGAATCCCTGAGCCTTCCAGCTTTAACTGAAATCCATTGTTTTAACTTTGAAATAAATCAGAACGGGAAAACTAAAGCAGGGCTGGTTGAGTAACAGTTTCCTCTGAGATATAAACAGTCTACCCTACAGGGAGGCTCCTTAAAGAGAAAGGTAAACAACTCAAAATAGCTTCAAGGAAGTCCCTGAAACTGACCAGACTTACCAGGCTCCAGCCTGCTCTCCAAAACAGTAAAAGTTGAGAGTCTGGGTCAGAGAAGCCAGAGAAGCCAGAGAAGCCAGAGAAGCCAGAGAAGCCAAGCGGCAAAGATGACTCAGACCAGACCAGCTGCCTGTAAGAGCTTAGAGTAGCTGAGGCACCTGGAAAAACATTCTCCAACTGGATGAGCTGCCTGAAGGGTGTGCAGTAGGCTGCGGGTTTCCAGCTCATGTTGTGGAGATCCCCAACCATAAAATTATTTTGGTTGCTACTTCATTACTGTGATTTTGCTACGGTTATGAAGCATAATCTGATATGCAGTTTGTGAAAGGGTCACAGAATCTCCTCTCGAGTGCTTTATGTTGCATGGGTTCTGCGTCTGCTCTGCTTAGGTCTCGGAAGAAATCAACTCACATTTCAGCTACTCCCACACTCCTCCTGGGATGATTTCTTCCTTTGGCAAAATGATGCAAAGGAGGCAGACTCTACAATCAAGAACATATCATTTCTGCCTTAGAAGGATTTGTTCTCACTTCTAGTGTTTTCCTTTTAAACAAATATTGTAAATATAGTAGATTCTGTCCAAAGTAGCCAAGATTGAGCCCCCAACCCACGAAAAGACAGGCTGCTCCCCTGCCTCTCCTGCATTTGGTAGAAGCCTTTTTTTTTTTTGTCCCCAAGGCTCGCAGCTGATCAAGGTACCCAAGGTTTTTAGTAGGAGATAAAGTTGTGTCTTTTCTGAGTCGCTCTGCTAACGATCAGGAGCACAATGATTCCTGAAATGGAGCTTCCCATAGTTCTAGTTTGTTCCAGAGGGTAAGGCCTAATTTTTCTCTCACATTTTTTAGTGTAAGTGAACATTCTAGTGATTTTTTTAAAAAATGAAAAAATATTTTAAACTTAGAACTGAAGTTTCGGTAAAACTGAAAGGAGAGATACTAAAAAGGGGCCACTCAGTTGTGGCAATATTTTAGCATCTTCTGTCAGTTTGGGTACTAAGAGAAATAGAACATTTGGTGCTCAGCCTTCATTTGGAAGCCTTCATGTGACATTATTTTCTTTAGCTATTTATTCCCTGAAACCAAAGGATGCATTTTCTTTTCCTTTTTTTCTAAGTGGAAATGATATTTTGATCATTTAATGCATTAGTAAATAATAGCTATCAGCATGGTTTTGAGGAGAAAAAGAAAAGTTGTCAAGTTGCTGAAGCATTACGGAGGATTTTTTTTTTCTTTTTTTACCCCCTTCCCTTGGATGAGCTATGGCAATGACTTCTACAGGCGTGGGAAAACATTTTAACAGTTCATAAAATTCTTTTTCGACAGCAGGGGACACAGGAACCAAATTTCCCTTGGTGGAAATAAAAAACATTTAGCTGAGATGTTCCTGAGGAGTAAATGATTTCAGAGAGAGCATTTTAGGCAGGAGAAATGTGGGGGTGGACACCAGCCTGTCTGCAAGGGGGTGCTGGGAGGTCAGAAACCCTCGTATTTCATGCCAGCACTTAGCATATGACCCGGCGTTTAACAGGGCTCTAGTAAATATTTGTGGGATGATTTTAATCATTCATTCCAACAGCAGAGGCTTTTACGATTTCAGCAGAGAAGACGGATGAGGGCGCGACAGGGGGGGATGTCAGAGCATTGCAGAACCGCCTCTGACAATAACTCTGACCAGCTTTGGCACCTGCAGGGCTCTGGGCACATGTTCTCCTGGTGGAAATGTGGCTTCTGATACTCACAGCAGCCCCACAGAGGCAGCCACCACAGAGAGGCAACCACATATGTGCAGGGATGGCTGCCGGCTCCTCTGTTCTCTCATCACCTGAGGCAAACTGGGCATCACGTGGGGCCTTCTGACCCTCTTGCCTTTGGATGTCCTGAAACATTCAGGGATCTAAGTTGTCCACATGGTAAGGGCTATGGGGTTGTTACGGTACCTTAGGGAATAATCTGGGCAAACCTTTTCATCACAGAATAGAGGACACGGAGACTCAGGGGCTTAGAAGACTTTCCTGAGGGGATATGGCTAATTACTGCCTAAACTGAGATTAGAGCCAGGATCTCTTCATACCCAGTCAAAAGCATCCGCACCATTTGCTGTTTTGAAGACTCAAGATGGGGCTGGCGTAGTTCCTCTCAGAGACAAAGCTAGAATGCATGATGGCTGAAACTGTTACAGTCTCCACGGTAAAATAGACTAATAAGATAGTCCTTCTATTGCACAACTTAGGTGTATTCTGTGTTCTAGTTTTAAAAGTATCCATATTAGTGCTGAATCAGTTGAGGTCACAGTTCTCTCTCTCTCTCTCTCTCTAGACCTTTAGAATATGTTCTGAAATTACTGGTTTGCAGCCCAATTTCTAACACCAGCTTTGCTTCTTTCTATGACTGGTCAATGATGGATATTTGTAGTCAGGACTTGTGTGTGCTTTTAGAAACACTGCCGAGCTCAGGAGTGTTGTGGTGAGGTAAGAGAAAGGCACAGTGCACATGGCTTGCATCTCTGGCATAAAACCATTCGGGGAGAACACAGATACATCTGATACACATAGAATAATTAGTTGCTAAGGATGCAGGTAGAGAGTATGACTATGGGTGCTGACACACTGGTCAGGCTTCAGGGAGGAAGCCTGATTGGCAGTGAGTTTTGAATCTGGTTTAGGGAAGAGGAGGAATCTTTCAGGCAAGGAAACAGCAGAGCAGAGGGGGACAAAAGGAGTCCATACCAGAAATATTTCAGTTTCTAACCAGGCAGTGAGCGATATTTCTGTTTGCTGTGCTTTCTCTGTCCCTCTGCATCTCTTCCTGTAAGCTTGAGTTTACAGCATTAATGGTATCCTTCCCTGAGCATCTTTAGTTTTATTAAAACAAACAATCAGACATGGTGCTAGAAAAAAGGGGGGGATTGTGGAGACTGAATGACAATTAGAAGCAAGATTCTTGGTCTTCATTCTCTCTGGCATAGTTTTAAATTTTCATTCATACTTACTATATTTATGGCATTTCCCTCATTTAATATTAACAGGCCCTTTTCAGTTACTATCTGCTTTCTCATTTATCTCCTCTACTCTGCCTTCTCTCTCTCTCTCTCTCTCTCTCTCTCTCTCTGTCTCTCTCTTCAGCAGGAAATGTGATGAAATAGTCAAAAAGAGAAGTCGTGGAAATGTTTAATTTATTCGATATCCATGTGTTGTAACAGGGTTTGCACAACTGATCATCTTGGAACATACATTAATACGGGGATGTGGTGGCGTGTGCTTCCTGGACTTATAAACTTATTCTGTCAGATCTCTGAAATGACAGCCTTTGCTTAGGATTCATAAGACTGAAAATGGGCAGGCCTATTGGGAGTTCCTGGGAAGCATACATTTTTTTTTTAAAAGCAAAGATCAAAACCCCAAAGTCTATGAATAGGAAAATGTGGGCGAAGTTCTACCAAATAGAGTAAAAAAAAAAAAATGACAACAAGGTTGGGACAATATGAACTGGGGGTGAAATGACAGGAGACTCAGGACAACTCACTAGGCTGCTGCTTTCCCTCCTCTTTTATAACTAGCAGGTGAGATCTACTCTAGCTGGCTCAGAAGGAAAGGCATACCAGGACAGACTGAGGTCCTCATTTGGATCAATGTACTTCTGCAGTCACGAGTCAAGTGCAATCCCGCAGGGGAGCAAAGAGATGCCAGCTTCCCAAACTCTTGAGCTGAGTATAGCTACTGCTCCTTGACACTTGAAGTCAAAGCTTGGATGAAAAACAATGCCTGTTGCATACATTGTAAAGCTGGCCCTAGATGATGTGTAAATTTTGGCCGAAGATCACATCGGCAAAGCTAACTGATGGTGTTGGATGTACACTTTCTAATTTTTATTAAACATTCAAAATCAAGAAGAGTGTTGCTGATTTCTTTCTTCTAGCTGGCTAGCTGGCAAGAGAAGTAACCCTTTGAGCACTTGCTTTGGGCACGAAGAAGAGACAATGGTAAAGAAACCAATGAGATGGCTGTATGCATCTTGTCCAGCTTTGTGGATTTCCATATGAAGTTTCTTTTCTTGTCTATTTCCAGCAGCATCTACACAGGGGCCCACCATGGCTTGAGTTCTGGACTCTACTGGAAGTCGATAAATAAACCCTGCTATCATGACATCAGACAGACCTGCTTTAGTTGCTGTTTAAGTTGGCCTGTTAGTACATCTGCTTTCATGGTGTTTCAGAACAATTTCCCAGCATTCTTGACTGCTTCCTGTATGAGCTGCAGTGGGATGCTATGAAGAAGGGCACTGGGAACCTTATACATGAGGTTATTGTGTAATAAGGAGACCATCCAGGAGAAAGTAAGCTGAGATGCTTACTTCATTTTATGTCAGAAAGCCAAGGGCAATTCATGTGGAGTTTGCCAGGAATGTTAATACAGATGAATGGGGTTTGACTGGTTCTGATTTTAGGAATTTCTGCAAATATGTCAATCTGCAGTTACTGTGTTAGAAGCAGCCATGTGGTAGTGACTCCAGTTTCATGTCCCCATACCTGAACTAAGGCTGCGAAACTTAGAAAGTTGATTGACATATACCAACAAAACCCCACAAGAAAGTTGTCCAGACATGGGACAGACTCATTCATAGGGGACAGGGAGCTAGTGACGTCCTGAGTGAGTGTGCCACTGATACCACCAAGGCTTTGTTGAGGGTCCCAGTGTCCCAGGGGAGTGGCAAAGCCTTCCTTTGGTCCAAGTGAGAATGTTGAGTGTGTGCAGAAAATGTGCCCTCTAGCTCCTTCTCTATATTTATAGCCTGAAGACCCAGGCTCCCCTATACAGCCTCTACCTACAGACATTAGCTAAATCTGCCACCTTGTTTGACTGTATGCCATAACCTTGCCTCCTTGTCCAACTATATACAGCAAACATGCTGAGCTTCCCAGGTGCTTTGGCTCCATTAGAGAGCCCTGCCCACCCAACTCCAGTTTTTTTCATGTCTGTGTGTCTGCCATTTCTTCATTCCCTCCCTGCCTCAGTTCCATCAATCCTGGAGCCATGCATAGCACAGTAATAGAGTATTGAGATAGGCACACTGCCTACCAGGGCAGTGAAGTCACTGGTAATATTCTCACAGTAGAAATGAAGATATGGCTCTCTTGGCATCCAGGGAACGGTCACCTTTGTATGAAAAGCCACACAAGAATGGAAACATGAGGTTGTTAAAGGATCCATGCAACCCTCCTGTTCTGTTAATCCCAGCTCAGGCTGCCCACAGTACCACTTCTGTCTTCAAGTTATCCTGGAAGAGTCTGGCTTCCATGGGTACATCTGAAGGCCCCCGTGCTACAGATGAGGCACAGGCTCCTCAGCCAGCACTGAGCTGCCCACATCAGCTAGGATTCTCACAGTCTGCTGATAACTGCCCTTTCCTGAAATACTACTGAGAACCAAATTACAGAGCTAAGGCGAGCTTCCCAAAGAGTGATGGGGAGATGATAAACCTAAAGGTTGTTGGACGGTTACAAAGGGGGAGAGTCCAGCATAAGTTTCTCCGTTGGCTTTCACTCAGCCCTCCCAATAGCCTCTAGTCTGTTAACTATTGCCTGGTGTAGTGATTTTCAATAATACCACAGCCGAGAAGCTGTCTTTGATTTATCTGATTCATCACATATGCAGGTTGAAACCCTGTTACCCATGAAAAATTTCCCCCTCTCTATTCCCCCCCACCCCCTTATTTTTCTGTTCTGAGACAGGGTCATCTAGTCAAGACTGACCTCACTTAGCCTCCCCAGTGCTAGGATCACAGTGTACCGCACACATGGCCATCCAGGAGCAGCGTCTGAATGCAATGCTTCTCGCCCATTTTGCAGTTTGCCTGTTGCTTACTGATTTGCTCGCCCCAAAACCCACACTATTTCTGTCTCTTACAACAACCCTTACGTCTCTTCTCCATACACTCATCAAGACCCAGCAAACTGTCACATGCAGGGATAAGCGCTGGACGAGGATGGAAACTCCATCAGAAGAAAGGGGACAAGAAAGACATCCCAGAGGGAGGGGCCTTTCAAGTAAGACCTAAAGGATGAGGAAGAGTCCAACATGCACAGTGGGGAAGTTCAGAGGTGGGAAGTGGCTTTGCTGGGCTCAGAGAGGATAAAGGCTGCCGGGGATGACCACAGAGAGTCTAGGGGAAACTGAGGCTGAGGCTGTAGAGGTGTGACAGTTGGGAAGGGTGAACAGCACTTACAGTGCAATGGGAAGCTACCTTGGGGGTTTGGGTATCGGATGTCTATCAGATGTCATGTGAAAAGGGAATTGGAAAGGAAAGGCAACAAGGTTTCCTAGCAGCCTCTTCCATACTGTGAGCAACTAAAGCTTATCCTGGGGATCAGTGGACCAGCTGGGACATCTATCTCCCACTTTCCTCGCTGTTAGGCATGGCCACAGGTAGCCTGCTGGGCCCCATGAGGCACACATAGAAACCATGAACCCCTGGACTGCTTAGCGTCTCATGTGTGAGACCAAGCAGGTGGGTAGAGAACTCCATATGACACGTCAGGTAACTTCAAGCGCCCAGGCACCATGAATGTAAGCAGTGGTCATCAAAACGTGAAGACTGTGCCACACAGGGCTCAGGTACAAACAATAGGGATTCTCATGGCTTTGAGATGGGTTTGGTGGTGGAAGGAGAGCATAAAAAGCTCCTACAAGATGTTGGTCGAAGAATTTACTCAAATCGGAGAAGGAAAGGCAGAACAAGGACAGGGCTGGGAGACTGAAGGCGAGAGTTCAAACTGAGGTGCTGAGAGCCATCTCTGACAACCATCCCCACTCAACACGGGCCCTTCCATGATGGCAACTTCACTGATTCCTCCAGGCTGAGGCACCTGTCCTGGTGTGATCTGCCTAGCTCAGGCATCAGGTGGAAGCTCCAAGGCTGGATGGCCTGCCCTGAGCTTTACCGCTGTGAGGCCCACTGATGTCACACACATCATCCTGTTCACCTGTGGGTTGGTTCGAATCTGGCTGGCCTACACCTGCACAATGGCAGGAAGGTATGTTTTCCTTTTCCAGCCTCATTTTTTAAGTAATCCCTATTTAATATCATTGCCAAGGGGAAGACGCTTCTCTCCTACCCTAACCCATGGCTGCCCACTGGGGCTTCACTGCTGTTGGCAAGGGCTGAGTGCCTACCAAAGAAGATAGTAAATTGCACGCAGATGGGAAGTTGGTCAGAACTGACTCCCCTGAGCAAAAGGTAAGTAGGCAGCAACCATTCTACTGTTCAGGCACAGGGCTTCCAACCTCAGCTCCCAAGGAATTGTTCTTTTGAGATTGTTAAGCCTTTCTTCTCATCTGCCAAACCAATCTTACCTTTTCTCTGGCCACTCATCCATTATTGTCCTTCCTCCTTTCACAGTTAGAGTCAGTACTACCTTTCTTTATTCTGCACCTAGCAACCCTAACTCTAGCATTGTTGGACCCACACAGTTGGGTCAAAGGCCACTGTTCAATGCTGATGAGTTTTGCTAGTATGGTACCGGTCGGCGTGAGGTGGAACACTCCTGTTTTCCACAGTCCTTTTCTTTAAAGGAAGAGTGCTCTTATACTGGGCATGTGGTCACTTACCAGTTTATGACTGGGGATTCAGTGCATGGTACTTAACTCTTTGCTACTGCAAAAACTATCTGTTGGCAAGATGCTTTCATATTTAAGATCCCGGCTTGTCATCCCTCTCTGCCTCCACATCCTAACAGACACATTATCCCTTAGGTTTGCACTGATGAAAGGGTGTCAGGCATTTGGCACACTGGATCACTGCAAATAATACTCATCTTTGGAGGGGATATGTAAATTGCATATGTTGCTGTCGCGTGTGGGTCCCTGCAGCTGGAGTGGAATGGAGCATAGCCCCAGCACAGCGTCACTCCACAGCTTTTACCAAGTGACGGACCGTTAGCAGCTTAGCTGCACTGTGCCGCTGTGACATTAACTACAGACACAGAGTGCCGCAGAAAAAGTTGACGCCCCCTTTTTTGAATAGAGCCTGGGGTAATTACCGTGACTATTGTTCTATTAGAAAGCTCCATTTACGCTCCCTCATCAATTCAGGATCTAGACATGAAAAATCACTGGCATTAAGTGTTTAAGGCAATTTGCTTTCCAAATGAAGAGAGGACAAAAGTCTATTCCTGAGGCATCCATGCAGACAGCCAGAGCTCACCTCAGAAGGAGCCCAAGGAGGGTTTTGGGGGATGGCATCTTCTCCTTAAACAGAGCCCCGGGACATATACAAAGCCTATTCTCTGATTTGGTCCCAAAAGGACATAGAGGTCTGTGTGGGCAGCCTGCAGGTGTGGTATGAACTAAGATGGGTCTATGAAGCACAGATGTACCTGGCTGCCCTGTCCTGAGGGCCGGACATAGTGTTCTGAGGAAAAGCTGCAGAAACGTTGCTCACCTTGAGAAGTAAGCTCTCAGGGCGGGGTCCGATCTCTTCCACATGCCACAGAACATGAATCGGTTATGAGGTGAGCCATTCAGTATGGAGTAAAATGGGAGACTTCTGAACTACTTACCCCCACATGAAAACATAAAAATGGGTACAAAAGAAAAGGCCAAACCATAACAACAACAACAAAAAGATGGCCCCCAAAGGTTTACTTACATTGAGTGAGGATCCCAGTTAAGGCATTTTTAAAATTCTCCTTGGCTTCCTCCATTTCCTGCTCATGGGTGGCTTTTTCATTCATGAGCCTGCGCACGTGGCTGTTGGCCGACTGAACCATCGAGTAGAACTGGTTTGCTGAGCGCCGATTCACCTCCCCACGTTCTATCCAGGACAACAGAACCGTAATAGCCTCAGAGAACTTGCTGTCATCTGGAATGGAAGGTGGAGGCAAGAAAAGGCCACTTCATCCAGGTTCTGCTCAAAATGTGTGAGGTGTCGTCAAGTAGCACTTTTTCAGAACTTGGCAAATTAGCTTTCCTCGGAAGACTGCTTTGTCATAGCTTGTCTTTTCTCTTCCTCTGGTTCCATGGAACCACCTAGAACTTCTCATTCAGCTGCCTCTCCATGAACACAGCTCTGCTGGCCATTCTTAGCTATAATTTGTTGCCCTACTCTCACATCAAACCTCGATTATGCTTTCTTAAGATTGGCTCAAAAACCTTATGAACCTATTTGGCCCTCACCCTATTTCTTTATCAAAAATGCTACACAATGATGTATTATTTTTATTATTTATACAGATAGCCAAGTTAGTGGATGACAGGAAAATTATAACTTGTAATGCAAGATACTGTTCCCAAAGCAGGCAAGAGAAATAAGTCACTGCTTGTTCTACCAAAATTCAAAAGTAATTTTATTTTCAGTTTAATATAATAGATTTCATCACAATGAAAAATGGAGTATTTCCTAGTTTTCTACACAGGAGGTTGTGTTCCCTGAGGTGGTCAGCCTTTGCTTTGGGTGGCTATTAGAAAGCCCTTTAAACTTGGTTTTGGGGCCTCCGGTGGCAGCAGGAATGAGGAATGAAGTTACATCTGTAAATAAATGATAAAGTTTATTTTAAAGAAAACAAACAGGCTTGCTTGTTTGGGAATGTTTGTACAGCTTGGAGGTGGAGACGGCAGGTGTGAAGGTGATTAAGTTAATTACACACGGAAGTTGTACGCCAGCCATTACGACATTAATGGATGTGGCTGCGGCTGAAGGCTCCTTGCTCTAAGCAAAATGGAGAAAACTTTCATTTGTATGTTTCTGCTTCTAGGCAATGCGGTATAGAAAAACACCTTTGTTTATTCAAGTAAGGTAGACAGACTCTTAATTCTCAAAAGAAGCAGCATAACTAGACCATAATAACCAGCTACTTCCCTACTTTCTTCTCTATCCAGGCCCTTACTGCTCCACGGAGGACTCTGAGCGACACCTCTTGTATTGTTCAGGTTTATAAACATGTACACAGTCCAGGGGACAGACGGCGACTCTGAAAGAAATCCTACTTCTATGTAACACGATTTTTTAAAAAAAATCAACCTTTGCTTGGTCATTAGTGTTTTGTTCGTCCTACAGGCTGTTGTCTAAGTTCTCTGCAGCCTCTGTTTCTGAGACCTCCTCCCTACCATTTTCTTAGTACAGCTGTTACTGGTCCAGGACCCTGCTGGGTGTATCAGGGTGGGACTCCCAGCTGCTCGGGAACCTGTGGACGAGGGCAGTCTACCTTCTCCAGACTCAAAAGCTGCTCTTGCTGATGCAAGACAGGCCACAATATATTGTTTTCTCATGTGCTAAGGGACCAAAGGTTCCCAGCAATCCTCTGATCAAACCTTTGCTCACCCTTGAACCAGAGGAGGTAACCGGCAGAGGCACGCTTACAGACTGACTCCATTTTCCTTGCAAATTTTGGCTTCTTGAGCACAGAGCACAATCTTAGTACCCAAGCTGACTCACGCAATTGTGTTAACGCTTGGATTTCAGTCTGAGCTCAACCCTCTGTGAACTCCAGCTGTAGTGGTTTCTTATCTCATTTTGTGGACCGAAGTGGCTTGTGTGAGATAAAATCCATCATACAACTTAACATTACACTCAGCCCATGGAGAGGCCCATAATTTAGCATTATGTCTGTGAGAGGCCCACTGTGACTGTTAAGAGTCAGAATAAATTCTGCCTCCCTACACACTCTCTCCCTCTCGCCCTGCCAATATATGTTAGGAGAATGGACCTTGGGACAGACAGCGGGAATAAACCCAATGCTTATAAGAAATTTTTTCCCCTTAAAAAAAATAATCACAACAGAAAAGAACACTGACTTCATGTGCTTTTTTTAAAACTCCATGACTTAAGCCTCCAAATAGCACCAAGGAAAAGGAAAATTCTCAACTTGGTTTTTTCTTTGTTTTGTTTTATTTCCAATTCTTTTATTTTTTTTTATTTTTAATTATACTTTATTTACTTTGTATCCCCCCTCTAGTTCCCTCCCTCCTCCCCTCCCAATCCCTCCTTTCTTCCCCCTTCTCCACAAACTCCCCTCCCCAAGTCCACTGGTAGGGGAGGGTTTCTTTTTCTTCCTTCTGATCCTAGTCTGTTAGGTCTCATCAGGAGTGGCTGCATGGTCTTCCTCTGTGGCCTGGTAAGGCTGCTCCCCCCTCAGGGGGAGGTGATCAAAGAGCAGGCCAATCAGATTATGTCAGAAGCATACTCACTCATAGAGACATATAATGTAGGATAAACCTACTAAAATCTGTACACCTAAAGAAACTAATCAAGAGGGAGGACTCTGGCTAAAATACTCAATCCCCACTCTGAAAGGCAAAGAGGATGGACACCAGAAGACGAAGAAAGCAGGAAATAAGTTAGGAGCCTCCCACAGAGGGCCTCTGAAAGGCTCTGCCCTGCAGACTATCAAAGCAGATGTTGAGACTTATGGCCAAACTTTGGGCAGAATACAGGGAATCTTAGGAAAGAAGTGGGAAATAGTAAGATCTGGAGAGGACAGGAGGTCCGCAAGGAGAGCAACAGAACCAAAAAATTTGAGCACAGGGGTCTTTCCTGAGACTCATATTCCAACCAAGGACCAGGCATGGAGATAACCTAGAACCCCTGCACAGATGTCGTCCATGGCAGTTCAGTGTCCAAGTGGGTGCCATAGTAATGGGAACAGGGACTGTCTCTGACATGAACTGACTGTTTTGTTTTTTAAGCTCATAAAGACAAAAACAAAAGGGGAATAGCAGGCTCGCTTATCTTGCTTCGTTTTCTCCCCCTGGTGCATGGGTGCTCTTTCCTTCTCTCAGCCCTGGTGGCTAGTTGCTAAGTAGAGTAAGCTTCTACAAGAAAGAACACAGTTAAACGGTTTAAAAAAAAAAGTGTGTTTTCTCAGCCTAAAAAGCATGTCTTCATGCTTCTCACTCCTATGACTGGGACACAAGTTGATCTTACATGACAAGGAGCAGTTAACAAGGCGACGTCAGACAGACAGTAACCTCCGAGGACCAAGCACCACAAACCCAGTACTGAAAACGTAGGTAGCCAGAGAGGAGGTCTAACCTGTTGCCAAGTACCCCTAGGCAGAATCCCACTAATTTAAGAGAAGCATATAGTTTTGCAAACTCCCAAGTGCGTCTTGGTTTCTGAAACCTTTGAGACTGGCAGGCTGATAATGCCTGATGTGCTAACATTCACATTAAAATTTTTTGAGGCATGCTTAGAAATGCCAGTCAACCTTTGTTGCCATATTAGAAGTGACTTTAATTTATACTTATTAACACCAACTCAGTAGCTCCTGCTGGATGGCTACTGGAGCATACTGAGGACGGTCATTTTCAATTCACAACTGTAAATTCAATTTTGTATTCAGTGGAAAGATCACCGAGAAAGCAGAAAACAATATAAACTAATTTAAACAGGATTTAGATTGCAGCGTTATTAAAGCTATTCATGTGGAAGAAAATTAACACTGCTCATAAAATCACATCAAAGACGCACTTATGAAACTTCCAAATGCTCTCCTCGTCCATGCTTAGGCGTGACTCTGAGCAGAGTGAAGTTCAGAAAGTAGAATGCGCAGACGTGCCTTTCCGCAACGGAAAGTGGGGGCCCGGCTACGCTGTGAGGGGGTGAGGGCCATTTGCCCATTTTAGATTACTCAGTAAAGTTTTCCAAGGGTCCTTACCATGTCGCACTCTTCTGCCTGGGTGCCTGGAAATGTGCTTTCAGGACTCCCTCCCCCCCACCGTTGGCATTCTCCTTCCAGAATGTGTTTCTTTGCCAAGCCTATCCCGATAATCACTGTGGGCATGACCTCTGCACTTTTGTCCTAGAGAACTTCCCATTCTCTGTTCCGCCGGTCAGCTGTGATTCCTCCTTCAAGATTCAGCTTATGTCACCTCTGTAAAGGAGATTTCCCTGCCTCCTGGGTGTGAACTCCGCTGACAGGGTCACCCTGTAGGGTGATGGCTGCCTTCCCTCTGCCTCCCACTGATGCGCTGTTATAATAATGACGCTTCCCAAACACACTGGAACCCTCTGGTCATTTTCTCATTTGCAGTCCATATTGTATTGCTTTTGCAAAGATAAGTAGTGATTTATACCAGAAGTCGCAATTTCAAGGACTAAAAGGTGCACAGTTGATAATAAAGATGTTTAATTTTGTGTTGAAGAGGATTTTCATATATGTCACTAGCCACTGAAAGGAAATGTTCTCCTGACAGAGGAAAAGGCCTCTGAGGTCATGAGCATTGGGGATGGAAGTTAGGAGTGATGTCATACAGTCTAGGAGAAGCAGAAAGTACTTGTTAGCAGAAAGAGTCTAACTGGATTCTCAGTTGATTAAAAAATGTTTCTGAAAGCATTTTTAATTTGGGGGAAGGGGTAATAATTTTCTCTCTCTGGAGGGTAATTACAACGCTCATCTTTGTCCCTCGGTGTTCCCAGCTGAATCCACGTCATCTTGCTTTCCTTCTGGTTAGTTCTGACCTTGTGTGTGCCCTCTTCATGTTTGTCGAACACCTGCTACATCACAGACACTGAAACTGCCAACAGGATAATCTGCTCTTCAAAGTCTACAAGTCAGCGCATCCCTGGGAGCTAGTCAAAAACGCAGGCTCAGCCTTTCTCAGAGCCCCCAACTGACTGCACCTCACCCTGCACACACGCCTGGACGTCTCAGACAGACGCACTGCGAGAAATGATTCGGGGAAAGTCAGGTCCAATGGTCAGCTCCTAATCTAAGTTAAGAGATAACACAAGCCTGAAACGGAAAGTAGTAACTGAAATTTAAGTGAATTTTGAAAGGATTTGATGTGATTTTTATGAGCTTTGCAAGTGTCTGTCTCTAAATTCCCACTTTCAATGAAAGAATAACTGTCACTGCGAACCAGGAAAGAAAAAAGGTATCCAAGAGATGGAAATGGGCATGGGATCACTTCGGGTCCTCTCAGTGGGATACTAGACATGGACCAGACCCACCCACACCCCACACCCCGCTTTCTCCTTCATTGGGGTGTGTACTTTCATATGTCTTTCACTAGGCCATTTTACAGCTCTGTTCCAAATTCATTGTGGAAGTGAATGATGCAAATAATTCTCTGTAATAATGCAAGGGGTTTTTGTTCAGTAGAAATTTAAATCTCTGTGAAGCAAATTACATGAGGAATTTCCAGCTACCACCATACCCAGAAATCAGTATGTGATTATTTCTTAGAGGGAAAAACAAAGTGTTGTGGAATATCTTCTTAATTTTTTTTCTTTCTGTTCAGTCATGGAACCTCTTCTGTTATTCTCTTATTGACCCAGCCATAAATAAAGACACAACAAGCTCACATAAGTTGCTTATCTCCATGCTCACAGCCTGGCTTTGATCTGCCTCTTGTTCTGAAATCCAGGGTTAAACCTCCCTTAGCATACAAGGGCAAGAAAAACTACCCATCAGTCTGGTGCCTCCCCACCCCCCATTATCCACATATCAGTGTGATTAAAATTTACCAAGTGCTACCCCCTTCTGCAAACTGGGAGCTTTGGCTGTGATGATGTCGTCTGTCATGCCTCCAAAAAAGGTGCACTTCTGGGGCTATTAAAGAATCTGTGGCAGAGATTATCATAACCGTCTTGAAAATACAAATTGGGCGTGTTCCAATAATTTTATTCAACTCGTTAATTAATGAAGAGGCAGTAAGATGTTAAAACTGGTTCAAAGGAGAGTTTGGCCTAGAGAAGTATGTGTCTGTGTGTGTGTGTGTGTGTGTGTGTGTGTGTGTGTGTATGTGTGGTTGTTGTCTTTTGTTTGTTTTTTTGACTGCTTAACTGTCTGTGAACCAGCTAACTGGAGAAGCACACAAGTGATTGCTACTCCGCTCTGCTCCAACATGCAGTCTCCTCAATTACTCAGTATTTATAAAATGGGCAAATGGAGAGGGCAATAAAAAAGTGTACCGATTATTTCCGCTGCGGGGCCAAGCAAAATGTTTCTAAATGAAATGGTCTCTCTTGCCTCTATGAAGGTCAGTAAGACAACCCCCCCCCAAAAAAAAGGGCTACTCAAGGAGGCTCCCTGTGTTTCCTATTTTCCTTGCCTGAAGGAGGAGGTCTGGCTGTTAGCTAATGGAATGTCCACTTGGCTCATAGCATTATCGATTTTTACTTTCATAAAACCACAAATATTGACAACCACCTCCAGAATACCAGCATGGCTCCGATTGCTGGCCATACTCTATGCAAATATGAGCCTCGTCCTTTGTAAATTACCAGCACAATCACAGGGGGACTCAGTTCTCAGTGGCACGTGAGGATCCCAAGGGCATTCGTTAGAGAACTTTGTCAGAAGTTCACTTGGTACAGACTCTTCATGATGAAAGATGGCGTGCATCTTTCCAAATGGGAGAAAGTCCTGGAAAGCTTCTAAAATGTTCTTGCCCAAAGAAATCTCTAGTGAGTGAAGATATAGTGCTTCCTTGTGGCCGAATCAATGTTTTACTTTTGCAGCCCAGACCCCAGGCCCCTGCAGGGCTTCTTGGTCTGTGTTAGAAACACTAGAATTCATTATCTCATCTGCCTGGTGCCACTGTTTCCAATAAAGTGTAATTATGGTGCTACTGAGCTCCTCCTCGCTTTCCCAAAGCCATACCATAAACTTCAGCTCCCTGCACAGTTACTTCCCAGTCAGTCTTCATTAAGTTGAATTGTCTCACAACAATGTCTATTTAATCAGCAGGGTGCCCACTGATTTTCTGTTTTAGAATTCGTATTAATGAAACCGACGCCTGGTGACTTTCGGCCTCAGACACTCCATAGTTAGAACCCAGTGTTTCCTCTGGCTTTGGAAAGCCAAGCAGCCAGTGAATGGGGAGAGGGGGTTCCCAAAGTTGCCCCCCTTCTCTCATGCTTGTGATCTCACTATTCATCTCTCTGTGTAGGGAAAGCATCCTCCACTTGCCGCTCACCATAGTCCACAGCACTGTTAATAGGATTTACATGTATCGCAGCCTAACTACTGTAAGTAGCAAGTGCAGCATGGGTTGTGTCATTTCCTCTGTTAGCCTAGATTCTATGAGGCAGGAGCTGGCATGGTGTTTTTTCTCTTCCCTTGTACCTAGCACCAGTACCCAATGCCAGGTAGTTTGTAAAACACTTAGCAAAGACTTCTTCCCGGATTGGCAGCAGGCTGAACATAATCACTTCCCTCATTTGCAGCCATGCCTAGTAGTGCTAATGGCCAGAAATGCAATATGCCCACAGATTCAAATACCTGGAGAAGAGAGAAAAAAATTAATTTGCCCAACACCTATTATATGCAACTGTGTGGAAAGCCTTTCTGGTCATAATAAAGACTTGATTGATACAGATATTGCTGAATGTGGACCACCTTCAAAACAAAATTAGGAGACTAAACACGTATGGTGTAAAATAGGAGACAAAATATATAATAAATCCAAGACAGCAAGGGTTTCTCAGAGGACAAAAAAAAATCAAATCCAATTAGGTCTTTTCAGATTGCATTTTCCCTTCCTTTCTGACACAGGTTTCTGTACCTTCCGTCTCAACTGCATTTTATATCCCCACATCAATGAAATCATCTTCAGGGAAACGGTTTCCTTGGCGCCTCCTGCCTGGCTTTACAGTGTTATAAGGAGCAGAGAGTGGATTTCCTCTTGGAGGCAGCCAATTTCCTCAGCAATTAAATGCTGTTTATATTCCAAACTCTGTGCTTGGGTTGAAATTGTCAAGCTTGATATTACCTGACTCTTGCCTAAGATATATCTGCAGCTAGTTCATTCTACTGTAAGAGCCATCTATTAAAATTTCCAATCTGTTCTCTGCTCAAGGGATCACACGATACTTGGCAAAGGTACAGCTTCCGAATTCTGCAAATTATACTCATCTATATAAATATACATTTTGAAATGGCAAGGCTCACAAATTACTCTAGCAAATTGACATCCCAATCTGCTAGGCTCCAAAAGTAGAGGCAAATGCCATGTACCTTATACATGTAATTGGCACTTTTGATGTTGGCTTCATAAAAATAACATGATGTGCATGCCAGACCCTCATGAAATTCTTCCAGGTAGTACAGAATTAAGGTGTAGCCACTGCTGACCCATCGTAAGAGTCTCACACTCTACTGAGTGAGCTAACTAGACCTGAAAACAGTTAGGCCATGGAGATTACAGAATTCACTTGATGTTTACAAAAGAGTATTTATCCCAATGAGCATTCCTGGTTATAAGTGTCGTTCTTTCTTATTCTGGACTCTCCTGATAGTTTTTAAGCTGAATTTGCACTGCGTATGCTTCTTATTGAAGGGGCACTCCCTGAGGTCTGTAAATTTATGCCTATCCTCTGGGCCTTCTTGGAGCATCTGGGCAGGCACCAAGAAAGCCAGCAGGCAGCACTTAGCGGCTGGAAAGAGACAGTTCAGTGGCAACTGTAGCTAATTAGGAGTCCTCAGATCCGCCTGGGATGACGGCTAGGAGCACATGCCCTGTTTAGAATGCCATAGCAAATCCCCCTAAAATTGGGGATTTTCTTTAATAAGACCATCCCATCCATCTAAGACACTGCCAATAATATGGTCCTGGGAAGCAATCACACCTCTCTGCTCATCAGAAACCTGTGAGGTCCTCTCTCCACTGTTTCCAGGACACAACCAAAGCCAGCTACGGCCTTGGGGCTTTGCCATCTGGCTGAGCCACTCAGTGCCCATGACAAACTCTCTTTGTTTCCCATGCACTGTGGTTCTTACGTGCTCTAGCCTCCTGTTAGGTTGCCTTTGTGAACCTTTCTAAGTTGGGAGAAAGTCATCTTGTGCATCCCACCAACTTCAAATTCCGCCTGCTCTGTAAAGACATTCATGTGTAGAGATTGACTTTCATTCACATTGTATTAAGGTGTCTCTGTATATTCGATTGTTAATTGCTGAACCGGCAGGGAGTTAAATCCTAACAGATTCTAGTATTGTCAGTGCTATTGAGGAATCTCTGGTCTCAATGTTGTGTAAAAATTACTCCCCAATTATCTCTGATTGGTTAATAAAGAGGCTGAAGAGCCCATGACTAGGTAGAGCTGACAGTAGGGGGGCCTTCCGTTCCCATACTGGGGGTCCCAGGTCGGGAGAGGAGGGAGAGAGAAGGAGGTAGCCAGGAGAAGATGGAGCATGTTGCCATGGGAGAGTTGTCACGAGGACAAGACTGGAGCAGCAGGGGCCAGGGCGAGACAGGAGGCCACATAACAGAGTATATGGCTGGGAAGTAGGCCAAGCTAACATGGTCAGTTAGAATAGATGAGAATCTACCCTGCTACAGTGCTTTACGCTTATTATAAATGCAATAGGTCTCAGTCTCATTCTTTGGGAGCTAGAGCAGGTGCAGAAATAACCTTTAAATTTACAGTCACCACACCTTCACCGACTCTGATCAAGGCTCTGTTCACACTTGCTGGCATTCCCGAAGAGTGTTGCAAATGCCTTGGTTGACACTGAGGCCATCTGCTCTGTTTGTAGTCACTCGTTTACTTGTATACACCGGCCTGTGGTGACTGTGACCCCAAGAGTACCCAGCAACCTCAGAAGTTCTGATCACTATCGGCCTGTAAAATGCCTACAGGTCATTCAGTTCACTCACTCTCACGAGTGATCACAGAAATGCACACTGAGGTTCAGCAGGTTTGGTCCTTAGTTCTTTGGATCCTTATTTTCCTCACCTTCAAACCCAGGGGAGGCCCTCGTGGAAATTAAAGAATCACCTCTCCTCTGCTGTCACTTATCCGTAGGTGTGAGAAGCGTTCTTTCAACTATACCTCTGAAGACAGAAGACCTGTCTACGGTTCTCTTTTTCTCTGCCACAACCCCTGGCTGGCATCATGTTTAAGATGTTCTGGAGGGGCTTTCAGTGTCTGGTGGACCTGCACAGTCCACAGAGCTCAAGAGAGGACTAGAAAAAGCAGACTCAGGTTGAGGCCGCTGCCCTGGCTCAGTAGGCACAGGCTGTGATGGGGAAGGGGATAGGGATAGGGATGGTGGTGAGTGGGGGGAGGGGGAAGGGTGTGGGGGAGAGGGATGGGGGGGGTGGGCCACAGGCTGCTGCTGAGATTGGGGCTGCCCGATCAATCTTCTGACAGTTTCAGAGAGCAGCAGCTCTGTCCCTAGCAGGATGATGGAGTCCAGGGGGCCGCAGAGTCCAGCCCACTCCCACTCACATGCTGCCTGCAGAAAAGAGTACAAAGGGGATCTCCTTTCTCCTTCACCGATTAGTGGCTAAGGCGGAGGCGGCGAGGGCTCCGGTGGGAGTCCTTCCTTACCTTTGAGCTTTTCGGCCAGCAGGGCAGCTTCATGCTCCGAGTAGTGCATGATGGCGGGTGGTGAGGGCGGCCGCAGCCTGTCTTCCTCCAGTTTGCGCCTGTGCCGCTCCTCCCTGGCGCGCATCCTTTGCTTGCATTCCCACTCGTAAAAGTCATCCCTGGCCTGGGCGAAGTCGACGTGAAGGCGGCCGGAATCCTTTTTATCCGTGCTAGACCCTAATCGCATTCGGTAACCTAAAAACAGTGGAAAGCCAGGTCACCTCAGGTCAGGGAACGCACTTTCTGGCCCAGGCCTCTCGCTAGCTAGGCAACCATGGACTTGTTTCCATGGGAAGTAGGTATCCTTCCAACCAGTTAATCATGAAGCACACTTGTGGAGATAAAGATTACCCACCCCAAGCCAGGTGTGGCAAGGCACGCCTGTAAACCCAGCACTCAAGGAGGCAGAGGCAGGTGGATCTCTGTGAGTTCCGAGACAGCCAAGCCTACACAGAGAAACTGCCTTAAAAAACCAAACCAACCAACCAAACAAACAAAAACCAAAAAGATTACCCATCCCCCACCCCGGAAGTTTCTCATCCCAACAGAGAAGCCAAGCACTAATCCTGGCCACCCCTTCCTCCTTTTGGCTTCCAGGAAGTTCAGAAACAATTTTGTTATATAGGATGCTTTTCTCTCAACCTTGTAATGGTTTTGCTTTTTGTTTTTAGTGTACTGTAACTATTGCATAAGCACTCAAATTCCTTTTCAAAGAGGCAGGGTATGAGTAAATAAAGAGCATCTATGATATTTGAAGGGGCCTGCAAAGTAAATTTCAGAACTTTACTCACAGCTTATTGCTTTGTTCCCCTAGCAAACACTGTCGCTCAGTTTTCTCTTGGCCGCTACAAAAGCCACAATTACCCAGGCAATTTTGCAATGCTGTTTTATTTTCCACTTATCCTCTGGGGCATGCAGGAGAATATTTTACTTTCAATCAAGGGGCCCCACAGCACCTCATCCAGCCTGCAGTACCATACAAGCTGTCCATGCAATCTTTGAAGGCCACAGGAGGCTTGTGCAAAAGCCCAAAGCTAGGCCAGAAAAGAAAAAAACAAAAACAAAAGCAACGGGGGGGGGGGGGGGGGGGGGAGGGGGGGGAGGGAGGAGATTGGGGAGACTCAGAATCTTTGAGGGAAGGATTTTCTGTGGGCTACCCAACTTAGAAAGATTGGTGGGGGTTTGTGCGAGGTCAGCATGGGACTGAATGCTGCCAGCCAGCCTAACTTCAACTGAAGCATTCACTGCCAGGTTGCTCTTCAGATTTTCACAACATAAATTTTGGTCTTAGTGGGAGCATAGCTGCCTGGGGCTGCTGGAGGAAGGGAGCAAAAATGAGCACCTTTGCCTTGCAAGGCCTTTGCAAATAAGATGCAAATGAGAGGGCTGGTGAGA
Source organism: Psammomys obesus (assembly GCF_907164565.1). Taxonomy (NCBI): domain Eukaryota; kingdom Metazoa; phylum Chordata; class Mammalia; order Rodentia; family Muridae; genus Psammomys; species Psammomys obesus. The sequence continues at coordinate 14,491,224 of NW_026591086.1, read as the reverse complement.
TGGCTCAGCAGTTCTTCCTAAAGGTCCTGAGTTCAATTCCCAGTAACCACATGGTGGCTCACAACCATCTATAAATGAGATCTGGTGCTTTCTTCTGGCCTGCAGGCACACATGCAGGCAGAATACTGTATAAGTAATAAATAAATGGGGAAAAAAAGAGATGCAGCTGGAAAAAAGCTAGGCTGTGCCGTGCTGTGTGCACTGTGTCATGGTACAGTTCAGTGGGTACCAACAGCTTTGGGGGTTAAGGCTCAGCTACAAATCCCTGCAGAAGCTGGATCCCCACCCCCCACCCTGGAGCCCCCAGCAAGGCACTTCACACTTTTGAAGAAGTTACAAATCTGCTGCGGATCTCATCAGATTGAATTCTCTTCTAGGCGTCTAAGAGCAGTCATCTAGAACACCTGCAAGCATAATGCCCCTAAGCCGTGCAAATGGCCACCCACGAGTCAGTGTCAGCAGAATTAATGCTCAGGCGAAATGTGTCTTGGTGGTGGGCTAAGGGAAGTTAAAGCAGCAGGCCGTGTACTGGCCAGCGGTCCGAGTTGGTCAAACACCTTTCTCTGCTCAGAGAATCACTTTCTAAAATGTCTCTGGTCCTCTTTCATCAGAACATCATCATTACTGCCTTAAAAGAGGCTCTGATGAGGCTATGGCTAAACTTAGCCTGGCCCTCAGATGTGAAAGTGGTCCTAAAATTAGGCTTTCCAGCTGGGCTTGTGTTTGTGGGTGATTACTCAAAGGAGGAGGCAACCTTCTCTCCTTCCTGCCCCTGCCCTTAGTAGCTGGGGATGTCAGACCGGCTCATCTGCAGAGGCCAGCCTAGCAAAGCTGGAGACTTCTCTGCCCCGAGGCAAGGAAGGTTCTGCGAAAAACCCATGCTTCCTCCTGTTATGGAAGAGTCATCAAGGAACGTCAGAGTTTAAGTCTACACCTCCCTCTGTAGGTCTACATTTTGACACGGTTCATCTTTGTTAGCATCTTCTGAGCCTTTTATTTGGTCTAAAAGTTGAATTGTGTTAGTTTTGGAAAAAGACCCTTCACCTAACCCCTTCTTCGATCACATGGGATGAAGTCTGGGTAAAGGGGAAACAGTTTGATGGAATGTAGTCAAGTAGGACCAAGACATCCAGGCAGGTACTGATACGACTGAAGCGCCCCTCCTTCTTTATCCTGACCAGGGTGGTTTTGTTACAAACCGCCTCCCACCCAGTGGTTCCCACGTGACTAACCTCGCCTAGGAGTCCTAGCTGATGAACTGATTATTCCACAGAGGAGAAAGAATATAGGAGGTGATCTGGGTCAGGGAGCTGGAAAGCCACACCCTGTTCCCCCCAGAACCCCAAAGGTCTAACAGTTGGGTGTGCACTTCGAAATATCGTTGTTCTAGGTCTGCCTTTCGTGTCCATGGTGGGATATTCAGACTTTATTTTTTACTTCGAGGGCTTAGCTACAGTAAGGGTTTCCGAAGCCTCTGGATCCCCATCTAAGGGCAAGAAGGTCTCTGAGGTGTTCAGATAACCTCAGGGCTTCTGGGGTTTACACAGAATGCCAAGGCATTCTGTGGAGGCCGGCTGCGGACATGGGGAAAACCTAGGGGTGGTGTCCACCTGTTTTATTTGATTCTTTCCCTTCCCAGGTTGCCTTTGCTCAGAAGGAGGGAGGCGGTCTGCAGAGGGGCAGACTGCAGTGGGTGGAATCTAAACACAAAGACCCCTGAAGCCACATACCACCATCAGCCTCAGCGGCCTGTGATTTGACTGAGGTCTTGCGCACCGGCTCTACATTCTTGTCCAAAGAAATACCCCCAGGGTGGAAGGCAGCACTAGGCTTCTTTCTCTTTTTAAGATTTATCTATTTATTTTACATATATGAACGCTCTCTCCGTGGGTCACTTGCACACTCTAGAAAAGGGCCTCAGATCCCAATATAGATGGTTGTGAACCACCATGTGGTCTCGGGGAATTGAACTCAGAACCTTTGGAAGAGCAGACCTCTTCACCACTGAGCCCTAGGCTTCCTCTTAACAGTCACAAAATTCTCCTAAAACCTGGTCCTAAGGGTAAGGCTGGGAGAGCAGACAGCTAAATTAGCAAGTGTGTGGTGACAGTGGGCCTATCACGGGCCCAGAGACAAATTCCCTGCAAGGAGGGGATCTTGCTTCACTATCTCTCGGGTGAAGACTGTAAACGTACTTCTAAGAAACTGAAATTATTCTGAGAGAGTACTTTACTCCCCCAGAGGATTACATCCAATAATAATAATGGTCCTCAGTACTCAAAATATTGCTTTTCATCTAATACGCACTTGAGAACATTAATTAGAAACTCTGTGGAATTCCTCAAGACTGGATGGTAGGAAATCCTGCCTGTGGAGAGGCGCCGGCTTAACAAAGAGCACGCCGCAGCCAAGCTCAACGGAGAATGCCGCCCTCTCCAGCCCCAAACTACCAGACGCATTGTGCTTTGAGGCAAAAGGGAATGAGCTCATATTAACATCACAGAACGGGACAGAAGGCCTGGCAAACCCCTCTCTATAAAGCGAAGTACCCGAGAGGTAAATGGCTTTGTCAACCATGAATTCCTCTGCAAAGCGAATGTGACAAAAGTTCTTCTTGCTCTTCCGGATGGCTGTAATATCTCCGCACTGCTCAAAGACTTCTTGAATAATTTCCTCCGTAGCGTTTTCCGGTAAGCCTCCGACAAACACGGTCTTACACCCTGGAGGCCGCTCTCTTGTGGAAGGAGGTGGCAGATCTAATATCACAATGAAACATAGTTTGTCTTTTATTGATTTGCTCTTTATCAGGTTCACAGGGCAAAAGTTAAGCTTGCAGAGTTTTCTCCAGACTGAGGCACATTCAGGTCTTACACCACCTTGCGTCTCCCCATCCCCATCCCACCCTCAGCTCCTGGCTGTCAGGTTGCCTGATCTTTTCCCCTCCCCCACCCCAACCTTTATTTCTCACGTTCATTTCTACACAGAGTGGCTACGCCTGTCCAAGAAAAAGATAACATGTGTTAGCATAATTTCATTTCTCTTTCATAATAGACACCTAGAAGGAAAAAGAAAAAAAAAAAGAGGAGAGGAGAGAGCTTCACAAAGTACAAAGCATGATGAAATGACAACATGATGAAAAACCCTGGCTTGTTCCCCCTTTGTCTTCTTGCCAGATAAAGGGATGGCGTCGCCGAAAGAGGGAAAAACAGCCCACAGAGAGCAACAATACTTACCTGGCTGCAAAATGCTGAGTCTGGAAAAAAAACCTTGGTTATTATTCACATTTAAATGAGCACACTATTAAATTTTGAGGAGGCCGTGTGAAAAGATAAAGTGTGTGGTGTCACAACATTTTGCCTAGTTTATATGTAGATTACTAAAGCAATCTCCTGAAAAGTCCACCTCGAATAGGCAACACTGATTAATATGAATTAAAAAAAATTCCAGCCATTTAAGCCTATAAACTTAGTATCAGAGGCTAAATTAATCAAATATATAGGTCCTTCAAGTGACTGTGATTTGGCCCCCAAAATTCCGAGATATGTATTCCTCCCAGCCCTCATTTTTTCCCCCCAAATTGCCAACTGCCAGATTAATTCAAATTTCTATCTAGTAAAACACGCTTCAGACTTTTTCTCCCATTTATGAAGAAAGGCTGATTGATTTCACAGGATGCCTTCCAGAAAAAAAAAAAAAATGCTGGTTCATTCCCCACAGAAAAGATTCTTAATCTTACACGTGGACTCTCAGAGCCTATTGGCTTCATGGTACTTATCCAGTTGAGGGACCGAGGCATGGACATATCCTTGTGTACCTGTCCTAATGGAGAGAGGAGGGCCTGGGGTAGAATGGCTCATGTCTGGAAATGAACACGATATCATTTCAAAAGAAAAAGTGTAATTTTATATGCTGAGCAGATAGATATTCCTCACTTCCACTTACTTGGATTTTGGGGGAAAAGAGTACAGCTTTTACAGTGGATTATTTCTTTGACGACAGCCACTTCGGTTGGGGGTGGGGGCGGTACCAGTCCCAGGCCTGGTATCATCGGATTGATGGGGGTGATTCCAGTCATCATGTTGAGGCCTGGGTCGAAGCCTGGTACACAGATCGAGTCTGCAAAGCACACAGACAACATTTTGCTTAGGAAGTTTTAGCCTGTTGCGGTTTCTGTTTGTGTTCTTGTGTGGCACAGATTAGTTGACTTTACATTTTTCTCCTTTTCGGGAGTTTCTCTTGGCATATGATGTCACATTATAGAAAGCTATTCTAGAAGGGAAAAGGGAGAGAAAGAGGAAAATGAAGAACCTACAACTATACAAAAAGGAAATTATATTCCTTCAAATATTAGCGCAGCAGAACAGAACACAGCATATTAAGGTGTAAAACCAGGGGCCATGAAGCTCTGCTATTACTGGGAACGCAATTTTCTGTTTCTTAATGGTAGGAAACTGTTTACAACCCTTATGATTTAAAATGTGAGAAGAACATTCAATATTGAAGTGTCCTGTGAATCTAATTGTCAGCCTAGCTTTATCAAAAGTGCCTTCTTGCCCAAGTGACCCACATTTGGGAAAGTTCAATTTATATGTACATGCTTTATAACAATCACCCAGGGTCCACCTAGCCCATTTCTCCTAGGGGAAGGGCCTGACACGAAAGAGTGATTATAATTGCTATGACTGGGTTAGAGGCATGCAGGTGTAAAATTAGCTATATATATTTTTCTGAGTTCTATTATATAATCACACTTTCTTCCTTTTATTCTATCAATAAACATTTGGCCCGCCCTTCTGAAATTTTTATGGCTTGTATCAAAAAACAGCTACAAAACTAAACAGAGCCAAAGAGAATAGATTTTCCATATAAAACACTGAATTGATTTCTGAGTGTGACAATGAAGCAAATGATGTCAAAGGTGATATACAAGGATTTAAAAGAGATAATAAGTCTTGGCAAGAACAGAGAAAAGCGAGTCCTTGTATTTGTAAATGCAGCCATTATAAATGAAATCAGTAAAACAACAACAACAACAACAACAAAAAAAAAAAAAAACCCAGAACTTTCCTGGGCCCAGTGATCCCATTGATAGGTAAATAGCAAAGGGAATGAATCAAGAGACATCTGCGCGCTCCTGTGTGCTCTGCTGCATGGGCCACAATAGCCAGGATGAAGAACCAACCCAGCACCCAGCGCATGAGCAGACAGATGGAGTAAGAAACAGTGGCGTACTAGACAGAAATGATAATAAAAATAAAAAAAGACGCTGTCGTCTGTGACATTATAGATGTCTGTTAAGTTCAACAAGCCAGGCTTATAAATACAACCGAGTGCCTTGTGGCAACATCTAAAAAAAAAATAAATAAATTTTTGAATTCATGAATTAAAGAGCAGAATGAAGATTGCCATTCTGCTGGGTGGGGCTGTGTAGGTGGTTGGTCAAAAGACACACAGTTACGCTTGGATGGGAGGCAGGTCCTGGAGATCACTGTACATGTTAATGACTGTGGTTTCCAATGATAAACGTTTTAGCAAATGGGGGTGGATGTTGAAGGTTCTTAGCATGGAAATGACAACTATGTGAGGTGGTCCTTGGTAAGTTAAACGGAACCACGCCCATGTGTACGCACTTTAAAACTTTAATGCATAGTCTGTGTGTGACATATGGATATGATTTATCTATCATTAAAAACATATAAAATAATCCCTTTCTAACCACAGGGGTCATTTTCAATACTAGGAACAAAGTAGATCCCTCTGTTGGGAATTTTTCTGTTTGTAGAAAACAGCACTATCTCTGGTAAGATATAGTACGCAGGTAAGCAGACGGCCACAGCGAGGAGGCCATGGTGACCCTCTATCACTCTACAAGGAATTAATTAAACTGCCTCTTCATCTCCTGTCTGTCTCTGTCTCCTCTTTGGTATTTGCCCTTTGACCTTTCTATCCCCCTCTCCTGATAGGTTCTCTTATACAGAGGTACCTTGGTCCTCTGTATGGCCTTGTTCTTTGTTTAGCTGTGCTTAGTGGTTAGACAAACCCGACAGCAAAAGTAATGATGGAGTTTATAAGGAAACATGAAGCCACGGGAGGCCAGTGTTTTCCTTCCAGGGAAAAGACTCGAGAATATTCAAGCTTCTGCAAGGTATGTCTATTTCTCTCTGAGTGGAACAGCCTAAGCTGCTGTGTAACCCTTTTCTCTAACCCCAGTGTACTATGCTGCCGTGTGGGTTTTGAAAAAACAACCCTAATACCAAATGCTAAATAAACACGTTCTTACAAAGCTATCATGCAGGGATTCTAGGCAGTTCCTTTATGTCCATGGCTCTCAGTTTCCTAAAATGTGACATAGTTGCTTTGACTGGCATATCCCTTGGAGCAACGGCATTTCAGAACTCAGAATTCTGTGACAACAAGGCTCAGAACAACGATTACAGAAGTTTAGGATGGGCAAGGACAAGACCCAAACTGGTTATTCATAAAGTCCTCATAAGATTTCATTGTGCCATGACACCTCCTAGACAAAGAAATGGAGATTTAGAGCATTTAAATAAAATATCCTACATCATAAAGCAGACAAATGACAGAGCTGGAAGAGGGCCAGGTCTGGCGCCAGATTTAAAAAATGTATAAATATAATGATTTCAGTGTTCTCTCTTAAAATGACCCAACTTGAGTCATTGCTGTATTACTATTATAAACACCATTGTCAAAAGCATCTTGAGAAGGAAAGGGTTTATTTCATCTTACAGCTTATAGTGCATAATAGACAGAAGCCAGGGCAAGAACTCAAAATAGGAATCTGGAGGCAGGAACCGATGCAGAGACCATGGAGGGATGCTGCTTAATGGCTTGCTTCTCTTTCAACCCGAGGCTGCACTTTCACTAACGGCCTCTTTCGGCTTCTCATGGTGCCAAGCCTCAGCTGTTCTCCATGACTCTCTTCTTGCCTTCAAAACCAGCATCACTTGGAAAACTCTACACATTACCAAGTTTGGCTGCCAGCTCAAAGTACAGCTTTGGCCTAGCATGTACCTGTAAAATGTTTATTGCATATGTATATCATCTATACGTTAGATATGTATATACAATGTATGTATACACAGACGCATATTTCTTCTGCTGTTGCAAATGACGATCATAAAGAACCTCCGGAGCAGAGAGGCTTTCAATGTCACAGTCACTGAAATCACTGCTCCCATAGGTCAGTGCAATGAGTGCACTAGCTAATACCAGTGGTGGAAATGCTGGCCTGCTTGTGCTCTTTGTTTCATCTCACCCCTTACATAGGCTGCATCTGTTTCTCTCCTGGCCTGGCCCTCACTATTGTTTGCCAACACGGGATGATTTAAGGCTGGAGCCACTCAGGAACTGCAAACCCTGAAACTGGAGCCCCATGTATTATGATCAACAGATGTTTCCCACGAATGAGATGCGAGCCTGGTGCTTGCCTCTGCCTTTAGTTTGAGCAGAACAGACGCCTGTCTGCTTTCTATCTCGAGGCCAAATAGATAAATACTCAGAAGTGAAGCAGAATGTTTGGTATGGAACAGGAGTTCCTTTGCCTTTTCTGAGACATCAATAGGAAGAGACTATAAGGTTTATTGAAATCTGCATGGTGAGTTCAGGGTTTAGTGAAGGGGCTTAGAAAGGAATTAACACTCAAATTATGCTGGACCTCAAAGGATCTGAGATTCAGTATGTAAGTGGGAAAGGAGGGAAAGATTAGTCTTCTCTTCTTTCTTCTTTTAAAAAAGAAAACATTATTCTAACAACATTTGCATAAATGGAAATTATTTCTCAAACAGCGTAAAAGCATATTATGCACCAGCTCAGGAAAGCCAAAGTGGACGCTCTGAACATCTCATACAGTACAGAGCAGACACAGGTAAAGGCGATGCAATGCCCCGCAAGCAGTTCCCCTCCCTGCCTGATGGGTATGAAGTCTGTAGACAATGAGATACCATTGTCTACCCTAGGGGAAGAGGAAGCAGGTTCTCGCTGCAGCAACGGAGGGTCCACTCAAGGATGTAACCGGATTACCCTTTGGAAAGACTGTCACGGGCCATCCACGGAATATTCATACTGTGGCCTTATCTAGTTCTTCTGAGTCCCTGGCTCCAAAGGCAAGAGGAGCGGCAGGCAGAAGCTTCGCAGTGTTTCAAATGGGAAGACGAAAGAGTAAAACATAAGTCTGGCTCGTGGGTTCATATCGTAGTCCGGGATATTTTATTTCTGAGACGACGAGGTCGTCTGTTTTCGGTAGCGGGGACTGAACCAAGGGCCTTGCAAATGCCAGGCTAGCACTCTTATCACTAAGCTCTGCCTTCAGCCTTCTTTTTTTTTTTTTTTATTTTGAGACCCACTAAGTCGCCAAGGCTAGCCCTGGACTCATTTTCTGGCCCTCAAACTTGCCGAAGCTTCCTGTATAGCTCTTGGCACAGACTTGACAATATGGTCATTTTTTTTTTTTTTTTCAGAGTGTGGTTTGAAGAGTTTGCATTTAGGATTTTAGTGGGATGATAGCTGAACTAATTAGCTTCATTCATTCATTCATTCACTCACTCATTATTTCATTCAACATTTTCTTGAGCACTTACTACTGCTGCCATCTATGAAGGAGAAGTATATAAATTCTTCACTCGGGAAAATGACAGGGTTTGATAGGTCCCAAATCCAGAGAAAAGGCTGAATACATAAGCCAGATCTAAGATTTATCTGGGAAGGGAACTGCCAGCAGGAAGTCTCACAAGAATGAGGAATTCTAAGGACCTTCTCCAGCCCTACTAGGAGGTACACGGGACAGGTGACCTCGATACATCGAAAGCCCAAGGCATCTTGCAGATCAGAAGGGACAGTGCTATGCCAGCTGGGGAGTGTCCCCATGCTTCCTGCTGGACTGGCAGTTCTTTGTGCGCCAGATGTATATGTGGCAGCTGGATCCTATTCTGTGAGTTGCCCCCATCCTCCTTGTCTCTTTGCAGGTTGTTCTCAAGCAGGGGCTTGACCTTGCTCTGTCATTTCCAGTGGACACCTTACTAATAGGAGGCCTATTTGAGGTGAGAATCTGACCTCAATCGGAAAATAAATAAATAAAAGGCAGCTGCGTATAACTAGGTCAGGTGTGAGCAGAGAAGGCAGGCTGGGGCTGGGGCTGAAGGGGACAGAGACAAGCTGTCCGTGCCAAAACCGGGTCTGGCCCAGAAGGCAGAACACAGTGTTCCAAGACAGTAAGAGGAAGGAGAGAGCTGTCAGGGTGAAATGGGAGCACTGCAGGTTTCCTCCCGGGCTCGGGAAGAGCTGAGTGACTGAGTACACAGGAGGCCGGCAGTCCGTTATACCGGTCCAGGCAGGGCAAGCATACCAGGGAAGGAACCTTGTCCACACATTACAGGGCACAGGTTGCTGTGGTCCAGGGCTCTGACCCAGCCCCTAGGGAACGGGTTTAGCAACAAGAACTCGGGGCCAGAGGTTAAGATCCGTTAAGCATCTGGCAGGTTAACTCTGCTGAGCCTCAGGCTGGTTTCAGATGCCAGAACAGATGCCTGGGATTTGGCAAAGGAGGTGACACTCTTGGGCACGCAGCACAGGTCAGAAGGTGGGGTTCTGGGCTCTTTCTCCTGCCTGAGGCCAGAAGTATCTACAGGTCCTGGGAGGGGCTCGCTTGTGCTAGGTCCCAGGACTTGAAGAGGTACAGAGAGATGGTGTAGAGGGGCCCTGACATGCTTCTGTTTTCTAAGATGAGTTGCTGTCTTAAAATAAGACTCATTATCAGGCTATGGGGAGCCTCACGATGCCCAAGGCATTCTGTTTCCCAGGAGTTTAGAGTGAAGAGACTTTCTCAGTGCCGTCTCCATTTTCACCCGATGAATGCTGCTTGTTTGTAATGCTGTGCAGTATTTTGTAGTGGTCCGAAGGAGAATGGCCCCTATATAGGGCCCCTATAGGGCCATATATTTTAATATTTCAGTGCCAGCTGGTGAAACTGCTTGGGAAGAATTAGGAGGTGTGGCCTTGTTGGGGGAGGTGATTCACTGGGGTGGGCTTTGATGTTTCAAAAGCCCACACCGTTCTTGGCTAGGGCTCTCTGCCTCAGGCTTGTGGATCAAGATGTGAGCTCCTAGTCACTGCTCCGCCATGCCTGCTGCTGTGCTCCCCATCACCGCAGTCATACACACTAACCCTCTAGATCTGTGAGCCCCAAATTAAACAGTTTCCTTCATACATTGCCTTGATCATGGTATTTTTGTCACGGCAATTGAAAAGTAAGTCAGACGTATATAAACAAATCATTTTTCCCTTTTCTCAAACTTTTTTTTTTTTTTTAAGTTACTGTGTGAATAGAGAGGAAAAGTTCTTTTCAAAAAGTGACCTTGAAGTCATGGGATCAGAGTGTAGCTCGGTGGTATAATGATAATCTGTTTCTGAACCAATCTGGGCTTAAGAATGATCCTAAACACAAACACTAGATTATATTATTGTCACAGCATGGGACAGTCAAGAACACCTGGGGAAAAAAAGTGCATCAAAACATCAGAGCTCAGGTGTGTATTCAAACAGACCTGGGGCCAGGTCCTGGGTCTGCCGGGCACTGCTTGCACATCTTTCTAAGCTTCATTTACAATACCTTGAAATAGAGGAAATATTTATCTTCCAGTGTCTGTGTGAGGAGTAAATGGGGGGAGGGGTGAACCCCAGTGTTTACTTGCAAATTACAAGTATTCAATAAGAGGTATCAATTACAAGAACAATCTAAAGCATAATGCTTGTGTAACCTGTATAAACATAATATTAACACTGAAAATACATCAGAGCTCACAGTGATGGCAATTGATTGCTTCTTTTGGAGAACATTTGAGCGACTGCTAGGTGTTGAATGCTTTATGGGACATTGCAAGCAAGATGTTGGTAAAATATTGTTCTTTTTTTTTTCATGGATATGACAGTCAAATAATTAAGAACAAGCTAACAGAAAGTGACAGTAGTGTATTATTACACCTGATATGAGAAACTAAGATAAGGGGTGCTTTATGGAGAGATCTATGCTAGTATGGAAGAAGAGATGTTACAAAGGGTTAATTATAGCACTCCAGAGAGCTGCTAGGCCCTAAACTCATATGCCAATGACTGTAATCTAATTTCAAAAGGAGGGTATTTGCAGATATAATGAAGTTAAGATGAGATTATAAGGGATTAGAGTGGGTCCCACCTCAAACAGTTTGTGAATTTAGATGAGAATAAAACACACAGGTCGACAACATACTAGAATGCCTTGTGACGGCAGAGGCGGTGACTGGGGACATGCAGCCGTACACACAGGATCCCAAGGACACCAGACACTAAAACCTAGAGAAAGGCATGGGACACGTCCTTCTGGAGAGCCAGCTGAAGCCTGGACTCTTCGGACATCTAATCTCAACTCTATGGCCTCTGGAACAGAGAAAAAAAAATCTCTTCTAAGTTAATAAGCTACCCGATTTGTTATGGTAACCCTGTGAAGCCAGTAGAAGGGAAGGGATCCTGTCAGGGAAAGGCTCCTGAAGGGGTTAACGGGTTAATGGTCGAGTTCCCCCAACTGTGATTTTGAGACAGAGTCTTGCTGTATAGCTCAGGCTTGCCTAGAGCTCTCTGTGTAACGCAGGCTGGCCTGGGATCTATAATCTTCCTGTCTCCACCACCCATGTATGTTTGGGGATTATGGAGTCAACTTATTGCTTTAAAATAATGACTCTAGTTAAGTGATGGGAAGGTAAAATAGCTATCCCCAAAGTGTATTTATTGAGCTGATAGGTGCAAAGATGCTCCTAAATGTTCACTGAGACAGAAATGCTCGGAGCAGTTCCCTGGAGGCGGGACTGCTCTTAGGTTTTTTTCTCTTTGTGAAAAAACAAACCTTGAAGACAGCTCCGTTGTTGAGAACAAATCAGCTACACAGATTATGTGTTAACGTGGCAGTGTGCTTTGAAAGATAAGCGGCTACCTAAGAGCAGGATCGTTAGGAAAGAGAAATTGAAAATGCACCTATGATCTTTCTGAAGGGATCCAGAGGTGGAGAGGTGTGTTTTCCGTTTAAACCCAGCCAGCGCGTGCTCCTACAGCCTGGCTGTGTACGCTTTATAAACAAAGACCTCATTCCATCAATAAAAGCCTCTGGCTCCTTGACCGGGGATGCGGCCCTCAACAGCTATTTTAGGTACAGTTGGCTTAGCTGAGGAGATTTGTGTCTGTGTTTGGAAGAGTGACATGGCAGGGAAGTGAAGACCGTTTCAAAACTTCTGACCAAAACGAGTACAGAAAACTGACTGTTGAAAGATGTCTGACAGAACCCCCTAGCCATCCGTTTCAGGGGCCTGCGCCTGAAAAACCAAGCATGTTCCGAGGGGGCAGGAGGCAAGGGCTCCTCAGTGGTAGGTGAAATGTGTTTGTACTGGGGGCCGTGCCAGGAGAATGCAGTACCCGAGCAGTTCCTGTGTGCACAGACCTGGGCTGCTACCACCAGAATCAGGCCCGGCGCACTGCCTCGGCCTGTTGGAACTCAGTCACTTTTCTCAACTTTAGATACTAGAAGCAAGTTTATTAAACTGGTAGGGACAGATGCTTGAGAATCCCAGGATAAGACAAGGCGTGTCTCGCAATCACAAACCGTGCTGGCCGGGGATGGGAGAGCTGACAATGAGGCCTAAGGGATATGTCAATTCACAGCTGAAAATGGCGTGGCCACTACTACTCCGTTCTGTCTTCGGGACCGGGTGCTGAAGAAATTAAGGTCCAGAGGTGTGAAATGACTTTCCTGAAGTTATGAAGGCAGGTGAGTGTGGGGTGGGAGTGAGAACGCAGAATGCGGCACGTTCTTCATGTTCCGCAGGCTCTTCTGCTGCCTGTGCATGCTTCTAGGGATGGTGCATCCGGTACACTGACAATGGCCTTTCCATTTCTGGAGGGGCTTCACACCTGAAACAGATCCTTGCACATTGGTTCAGGGCCTGGCAACCTGTGGTGATACCCATTTTCCAGAGCTCAGAAGCTCTGGGCTCCTGGGAACAGGGCTGCTTCCCTTTTCCCACTCTGGTCTTTTCCAGCGACGGTCACATCCAACTTCTCATTCTGTCTCTTTAGGCTCTGGTCACATCCAACTTCTCATTCTGTCTCTTTAGGCTCTGTTCCTCTCTCCGTTTTCCCCTCCCTGGTCCTCCCTGTTTTTAAAGGCATGAGAGGACTCTCCCAGAGCATTCTCACCCCTCCTCATTCATGGACAAACAGGCCACATTCAGTCACAGAGGCAGACGAGGCTCACTCACTGCCCTGTTGGGAAGGGAAATTATGGGCTGTTCTCCTGGCAGGTTCCTAGTCTGTAAAAATCCCTTCTTAGGCAAGTCTACTTGGACCCCTCCCCCACATTTACATCCTCCAAGCGCTCTGCCATTGATTTTCCTTTTTGGAGGACTGTTGCCAAGTCTCAGAGGTTCACGTGGGATTTCTCTTGAGGTCCCAGCTCACACCACCTCCCTCGCTCCCGCATCTCCTCTCTGGGGTCGGCAAACTGTCCACAGGGTCCAGACATCTGTCCTCCTCCGTCCGGTGAGAAGGTCACAGAACTTCATGTTTCCTGTTTCCTGGAAGGCCATCGCCCTTCCTCTGTTTCGGGGTGGAAGCGCTGCAGGTGACAGCGGGTAGGCATATACCAGGCCCAGTTACAGCCTGCCTTTGAAGGGATTGGATCATTCTGTTCATTCTCCTTCCTAATTTAGGTTCTCATTAGCTTATGTTTGAAGCACTGTAAAGGCCTCTTTGTAGTTTCTATATCTCCTTTCCCCCCTCTTCTCCCTCCCTTTCCCCTCCTTCCTCCTTCTCCCCACCCTCTCTCTACTTTCTGCCTCCACATCCCTCTCACATTCCTGGACCTGGGATCAGCTAGTAATGCCCATGAGGGACCCACTAGAATAGGGTCTAATTGGGGCCTCTAAATTACTTCTTTCAAACTTTTTTTTCCACATCCCTATCTCATTAGCTGATGATTAATTTTCTCTCTGTATGATGTTACGTGACTTTGTGCAGCGGGGCTGTTACATAATGATAGGGAAAAAAGGAGAAAAGAAAGAAAACCTAAATAATCTCTTGATGTGTTCTCTCCTTTGTCCAAGCTAATAAGCTTTTGGTGCCAGAGCTGACAGTAGAGAAAAAAGAAAAGAAAAACATCAACAACAAGGAACCTCAAACACTGGGTTTTGAGAAATATGTTCGAACACTTAGTGAAGCGCTGAGACATGCTTTCAAATTATTACAAATCCATTCTTACATCATTCTATCTTTCTTAGGCACTGACTCTTAACCTGTGGGAAGCGCCCCCCCCCCCCCCAGGGGTCACATAGCAGATATCCTGCAAATCAGGTACTTACATTACAATTCCTAACAGTAACAAAAGCACGGTTATGAAGTAGCAATGAAATAGTTTTGTGGTTGTGGGGGGGGGGTCACCTCGACATGAGGAACTGTATTAAAATGTTGTAGCATCGGGAAGGTGGAGAACCACTTCAAGTATAGACCGACAAAAGACAAAAACAACTAAGATATTTCTTTCCGGTGTACGACACGGCCTTGCTCTACAGAGTCCCTGCCTTTGCTTGAAATTACGCGAAGCGTCTGGCAATGCCCTGGTGAGGCACAGGGCACTTTAGTGAGCTAACCACAGCAGGGAGGTAGGCTTCTGCAGCCCTCGGCTTCACAGGAGCATCTCCCTTTTGAAGTCTGAGTCCTTCCGAGCAAATGCACGTGGCTTAACTTTGTGATTTTACTCAGTTTCAGTTTATGGAAGCAGGTTACAGGGAGATAACATTTCATAAATAAATTTTTAAAAAGGGACAAAAGAAAACTTGTTCAATATTTAGCTTCCAAGTAGTCATAATATCATCTGAGTAACCTATATAGATTTCAGCTTCAATTCCCTGTCAGAAGGGGTTAAAACAACATGGAATTGAGCTCTTTAAATAAGATCAGCACATGGCTGTGGACTTGTCAAGAAAACATGAACAGTGAGTGGACTTCAAATCATAAATAAGTGTCATACTGACCTGATTTTGCTAATGAATGGCATGGAAGAAGGAGAGCTGGGTAACCTGCCACCCAATCACATGGCCTGGTATCATCCTTGCCCTGTGGTGTTAGTTTCTACAGCTAATTAGTTAAGAGAATGAGAGCGATGACAGCATTTACAGATCCACAGAGTTCACACCAAACGGAAGATTGAAGGCAGTATTTGGTTGTTCAGTCTATGACGTAAGTTCACATGAGACCCTAAGCAAATAACATCTGGCCATCTTTACATTTGTCTTGATCCCTGAATAGTGAGAACCATAAGGATCTTGTTAGCCATTCAGCTTATTATCGCTGTGGAAAGGCAGCTTTACAGAGAGACAAGGAGCGCCGAGGGGAAGAGTGTGGCCAGGGTCAGAAGGCGAAGACAGACCTGTTCTCTGTGTCCTCAGCAGCATGACACCCCGAAGCTGGACCTACTCAGCACCCCCTGCCAGCTCATAGCTATAGTAAGGAACACCTCAACTTACAGTAATGAGGCTCGGGAATGGGAAGTTAAATAGAGAGCAACACATAAATCCACTTAAATAAAGCACTTAAATCCACACAGGGTTTCCCCTGTCAGATGGGGGGTGCTTAGAACGCTACACCACATATAACTTAAGGGGCCTAAGCAACACGCAACTTAACCAGAAGAGATTGGAATGAAAATCTTGCCCTGGAAATGCCTGGTGGCACACCAGCTCAGCATGCAAGGCCCCACGTTCAAGCCACAAGGCCACAATAAACAAACATAGAAGTAAGTAAATGTTCACATACCCTCTGTTAAAATTTTAACGGGAGTCGAGGACAGAAAGAGAAAAGAGAGGTCAGAGGGAAAGGCACCTCGGGCAGGAAGTGGTTTGCATTTCCAAGTTCAAGGACAGATTCTCCTGCCTTGATGACCCTGAGGCTCTCTGCCTTACCTCTTATTCTGGAAACTCACCAAAGAAATGCTTAGCAGACAGTCACTCTGAGGGGTGAAATGACTTAAAATGCTCAAAGGGTTTCAGACCAGGAAGCACTACGTAAATGTTGGCCCTGACTCTGAGAGTGACATGTGCATGTGTAGAGGGGGCGTGGGGGAATGTGTGCATACCACGTGATGAGCACGCACTGTCATACACCCAGAAATTCCAGCTGTGCTCACTCCCGGGTTCCACATTTCTCTTTTCCCAAGAATTCCCCCTTCCCGGGACCCGCGCTGCCTCTCTGCACCAGGAATGAGATGTGCTGTTTCCTGTTGACTTTCTGTCAGAGAGATTAGACGTTACACCCAGACTCTGCAGCTGTGCTCACTCCCGTGTTCGACATTTCTCTTTCCCTTATAAACTTGGGATTTCCTTTGTGATCCTGCTTTATTCATCTAAATGAGCGTCTCTCTTACGCACGCGTGCGTACGCACGTCTTCCTGGTAAATTAAAATGGAGCAGCAGCAGACAGAGAAAACACTCTGTCATACCTCCGGGCCTGGATGGACTGAATATGTACCCGGTGTGGCTCTCACCGTGCACGGCACCAGTGCCAACTCCTCTCTCCTAGTTACTTCTGGCAACACCCTGAATATTCCCAGTGGCTACATTTTCAGAGAAGTAAAATGAGGTGGGATAGTGGAACTAACACATTTTGCCATCGGAGCTGAGGAGTGTTCTTCAGTGACCTGTTTGATGGCCCTTTCTGCCACAGCGTGGGTCAATCACTACTCAACATCAGAAATCTGAGATCTAATGTTCCACATGAAAGACAAACTCTGAACATTTTTTTTTTCCTGGACATTTGAAGGTTAGAAGCAAAGATTATCACTCAGATGTCCATTTTAAACTAATTATTTTCTCCCCAGTGGCCAATTCAAGGGATCATCTTGCTTTCTTTTTTTTTTTCCCCTCTCTCTCTTTGTTTTTTCATCTTGCTTTCTATTCAGAGGTTTTTTTGTCTCATTCTCATGCCCAGACCATTTAGGTCTGAATTGTTCTTAACCCTGTATGCAGCGTTACATTTTCAGAATTCATACATAGATAGTCAGTCATTATATGTGCTGATCTGGATTATGTTTCTCCAAGATCTTTGTTTATTCTGTAGATAAGGAAGGAGCCCAAGACAGGGAAGACTGAAGGCATTTGCTCAGCCACCTGGGGTCACAGAAGGACGAGTGGCCTGTCCTCTCTATCCTGACCACAGTGAATGTCTACCTGCCTGCAGCTTCCACGGAAAGAGGAGACAGTGAGCAGACGGCAGAGGCAGGATGCATCAGGACGGATATTTCTGGGCTAGCTATTTACAAACAGCTAAGAATACACAAATATATATTATAGTTTAGATATCCTTTGGAGTTCCACAGTAGGGCTAAGTTGAGTGCCTGTCTTCAGCAGAAACAGAATTCAAAACATTATTCAGTATGTCATTGTATAAAGAGTATGTAGAAACATGATGAGTGAGAATACCGAGAAAAAGGAGAGCAGAGAAAGACTGGTTCTCATTATTCTCACTGCACTCTGTGGTTCTCAGCACAACACCACCATTGTCCATGTTAGGGCTCACCAGAAAGTTTTATATTAATACCTGGGAAACTGAAGCACATATCTTTATTTAAATGTTCCTAGGTCTTTCTGAGATTCTTGTTCCTTAAACACTTCGTGATAACTTAAAAGGTGCTAGGGTAGGTGCTAGGGCTACAGAGGCAGGTCAAAGCCCACCATCCAAGCTGCTCCTGGTCCTCTGTGATACAATCACACAGCACAGAACTATGTCAGGAAGTGGTGACAGAATCAGACAGGGGAACACCCATGCCATCCTTTAGAAGAGAACATGACAACTCTGAGTCACAAGGGGCCTATCCTGATGCGTGTTGTCTGTGTAACGAGGCCACTGTGTCTGTATCCAAGCACAGAACCTTCTGTAGATATGTATCCAGGTCAAAGGGCAGCTGCCTGCTGAGATCGAGCCACCCTTTCAGAAGCGGTCATTTTCACAGCATTTATTGAATGCCCTTTTGAGGCAGAGGACTGCCCAGCACTTTGTTATTTATCTTTCTTTATCTGTGTTATTACACGCCTTTCTCTTCTTCTCAACACAGGGGCATTCTGCATCAGAGCCCTCCTTGGACTGAGCACACATCACACATGCCCGCGGGGGCAGGACAGACAGAGGCTGCAAAGAGTAGATTGTAGATTTTTTTTTGTTTGTTTGTTTGTGAAAAGGGAGAACAAGAACTAGCTAATCTACACCTGCTGCTGCAACTGAATGGGGGTTTCCATTTGCCGAAACAGAAAGGTTAGCCTGGGCACCCATGCCTTTAGTCAGTTATGTTTTCTTGACTCTAACAAAAATAGATCTTTTCTTTTTTCTTTTTTGTTTTCAGATACATTTGGTCTGCCAGTCAAAAAATGTTGAAAACCATCTCGTAGGTATTTAACTTTCTTCCACATAGCGAAGGAACGGACTCCAGGGGAGTGCATTCCTTCTGCAGTGGGCTTTTGTTAAGCCGAGCCAAGTTCTGCTGAAATGAAAGAGGCTCCTCAGGTACTGAATGTGCCCTGTGGGGATCTGCTCTGCATCCTTCTCTGTTCTTTTTTCCTAATGACCTGAGCTAAGTTTCCTAAAGCCCTAAGCTCTGTTGCTTTCTGCCTAAAACAGACGCTGGTGAAGTTCAAGGCATGCTCAGTGCTAGGGACCCAAACAGGTGTCAAGACGACTATGAGTAAATGCCCTCATTGCTGGAAAAAAAAAAAAAATTAAAAACAAAATCCTAAAGCAAAACAAAAGGACAGAAGGGCTGTACCACCCTTATTATTGCTTGTCAACTTGACTGCATCTGAAATGAACTAAAAACTAAAAATGGTCGGGCACACCCATGAGGGATTTCTTTTCTTTTTTTAAATCACTTGACCTGGGAAGATCCGTATCTTATCTAGATCTTTGAGGTGGGAAGACAGACGTTTAATCTTGATCTTTTGAGGTAGGAGATGCATCTCTAATCTAGGCCACACCTTCTGCTGGCAGCCTGTATGAGGACACGGACATGGAAGAAAGAAGCTCTATCTCTCTCTTTCTCTCTCTCTCTCTCAACCTGATTGCTTTCATTTTCAGTAGCAAGTCCGTTCCTTCACTGGCATTAGAGCCTACTTCTTCAGGATTCCTGCATATACTGAAGACCAGTTGAGACATCCAGCCTCGTGGACTGAACAACTACTGGATTTCTGTCGTTGTTGGATTAGCTGGCCCAGAGCCTGTAAGTCATCCTAACAAGTCCCCTTTGCATGTGTGTGTGTATGTATGTATGTATGTATGTATGTATCACTCTCTATATTTACATATTATATATAATATAATGAGTTATAGATTCATTCTATAAGTTCTGTTATTCTAAAATCCCCTGACTAAATCAGGGTGACATTTCTAGAGCTAGAAGAACAGCCTACGGGAAGGTGTAGGTTCTAATCCTGGAAAACAGTGTCAGAGAAATCAAGTCCTACAAAGTCTCTGTCATAAAGTGTCCCCTACCCCTGACATTATCTGTCAGGCAGGACCAGGCCAGCACTGGAAGGCTAACACCCTAACTGCAAGCAGACCTGAGTGGGGAACATGGAAGTTAGACTACTCCTGCTAAGCTTGATCAACCAAGTCCAGGCCACCCTTCCTTTGCTTCCTCTCTGGGGATGTCCTGCCTTTCTATGGCCTCTCTTGTGGCTTCCCTCACTCCTGGACAGATTTCATTTCAGCCTGGCCTGTTCACTACTCAGGTTTTCCCTCCTTTCCCAGTGCACACTTGTGAGTGTTTTGGATTACCTGCCCTTCTGACTTTGGGGTGAATTGTCCTCTAGGTACCAATCTGTACCAGAGTACTGTGGCTGGCTTGAAAGGCTCTAGATGGGTGACTGAGAAAGGTATGGAGAGAAGGGAGTCCTCGTCTCTACTGAGTGTTTCAGATGCTAGGCAACAATACGAGGAAAATTTCCAAATCCTGTCCCCCACCCTCCCAACCCCCGGAGGTTTATGAAGACTGTGTGGGAGAAGTTAAAGAATGGAGAACTTTGAAGACACCGGAAGCTAGCAGAGGCAGAGTTTGGGGGCGGGGCTGGAGACACAGCTCAGCAGGGAAGGCCATGAACTGCTCTTGCAGAGGATCTGAGTTTGGCTCCTATGACCTACAGCAGGGCAGGTTGTTAACAACTTCCTGTCACTCAGCTCCGGGGGGGGGGGGGGAATCTGGTGCTTCGTGGGCGCCTGTACTCGCTTGTACATATCTACACATAGACAGGCCACACACATATGCATATCATTAAAATAAAATAAGTCTTAAAATTAAAAAGAAAACCAAAAGCCTGGCAAAGCCAGAACCCAAATCTAGGCCACTCCTTTTGTAATGCTCTTTGGGTCTTAGCGGGGCTGTCACTGACAAAACTCTGAACTACAGGGATTATGAGCTTTGGCCACTACACAGGACAGGTGTGATCTTTCCCCAGTAAACACAAGTATGATCATATCATTGTTTTGAGGCCAGCATCTGTTCTGCTTGGTCAGTGCCCAAGACCTATCAGTTTTTAAATATTTGGGTATCATTGTTGCCCTTATCAAAATGGAGTATGCGGCAAACAACAGATGTTTGAGCTCTACTTCTGGCAAGGAGAGAGTAAACTGCGCCTGGATATAGTCTTCCACCTGAACCCACGGAGAACCCAGATAAGATATGTGACATGTGGTTTTCAGATATGGAGCACCAGACAGTGCAAGATAGTGATTACTGAGAGAAGGGAAACAAATAAAGGGGACTATGAGACGGTGCCAGCTCACTGCCAGAAAAGTGTTCTCCCCATAACACAAGGGGACAAAGTGCGAGAGAGCTCAGTAGTTTCCTAAAGTATAGATATAGTTTTAAGCCAAAGTAGTTCATGGTGCAAGATATCGGAAATAACACAACACTCACACACAACACACACACACAATTAGAGGAAACAATTCATTGTTACAATGAAAGGTGAGGAAGAGCTTACATTATTATCTAGTATCTCCATTGGCTACATCACAGAGGCTGTAATCCCTGGATTATCAGGCAGAATACTGAGAATGACATGGCCTCTGTAGTAGGGCCCTGACCCTGCTCTGCTCTGACCTCTCCTAATAAAGCTTCAAAGCATCATACTGCTCCGTCCTAACTTCAGAGTGTAAATGCACTCTGGGACAGGCCTCAAGTATATTTATAGGGATACAAAAATATCTAACGCTCAACATGGTAAAATTTACAGCAGCTGGCAACCAATGAAACATTGCCAGATGTGACAGACTGAGCCTTGGATCTCTGAATGTCTTATTTCATATGTCAAAGGGAATTAGGCTGCAGGTGGCACTAATCAGCTGACCTTCTGAGAGATTCACTCTGCAGTCTCTCAATGGACTTCATATTACAAATGTGCTCAAAAGGAAGAGACGAGGGAAGAACTGAATGACTTGATATGAGAATGAGCCAGTGCTTGCCTCAAAGAGGGAAGGGCCAGGAACCAAAGAACTGGACATATGCAGAAGTTTAAAAAGGCACAGAAGCAGTCTTTCTCATGGAGCCTTCAGAAAGGGACACAGCCACGGTGACGCCTTGATTCAGCCACACGGAACCTACACAGGCTTCATAGATCTACATAGAACTATAGAGATAAGTCTTTGTTGTTTTAAGTGAGCATGCTTGTGTTTATTTATTATATCAACAGTTTAAAAGAAAGCAGGTACACAAAGAATCAGGAGAACATGCCCTAGGATAAGGAGAAAAAGAAATTACTGAACTATTAAATAACACATTAAATAGAATTAGTATACAAAGATATTAAATGGGAATAGTGGTCTTCTGTATGTATAAAAGGCAGAAGACAGACAGAAAAATGTTAAATAGATGAAGATAAATCCAAAGAAAATGGATAAGAAGTAGGGGAAAGTCATCTGGTTATATGAAAAATGCTAAACTTAAATGGAAAGCAGGTACTCTATTAAAAAGTTAGTAACAGCTGAGTAACAGCAAAAGAATCTATCAAAAAGGAAACAAGAATATAAAACCACATTAACCAGAACATTAATGAGTAGAGAGAAAACTTCAAGCAGCCTAAAATATTTGCTCAGAAAATTATCTGAAGAAATAACAACTAAAGATTATTCAAATTTGATAGAAATGTAGATTCAACACCAGAGAAGTTCTAGAACATAAATTACAAGAAACATGAGCAAGAGTCCATGAAGACACACAGTGATCAAGTAACTGAGAACTAACAATAAAGACAAACTCATGAAAGCATCTTCAGGAAAGGGACACACATGTATATTCAGAGAGACAAAATAATAATGAGAACATTATTTCTTGATAGAAACAGTATGAGCCAGAAGTCACTGAAGTGGTACTTTTAAAAGGTGTACAAGAGAAACAAAATAAAACAAACAAACAAATAAACAAAATCTCAGCTCCAGGGAAAATTTGTCAAGAGTGAAATCAACCGAGGGCTGTTTTCAGGGATATTAAATTCAAATAATTCATCATCAAATCTATAAGGAATATTGAGTAAGAACTCCTAAGAGACAAATTACGTAAGATATAAGTCAAGAGGTGAATTATATAAAATCCTCACAAAAATAACTATGTGTGTGGTTGATTATATAAAATTTACCCTCATGTTTTTACCCTCTTTATAGGATGAATGAGGTCTGGTAGGATGGCCCAATGGGTAAAGGCTCTTGTTGTGACGTTTGACTACATAAGTTTGATTCCTGGGACTCACATGGAAAAGAAGAGAAATGACTCCCACAGTTGGTTGGCACATCTCTGTCTAAGCATCATGTCATACATGTTCAGTTGCATATGTATTTACACATGTACATACACACACATAAAATAAGTAAATAAGCATAAAAGATAATTGGCTGAAAATATAAAACTAACATTTGTGGTTTACAATATACACAAAAATAAAATGTATAGGAACAAGTCACATGTAGGACAAGATTGTGGTTCATATATGAAATAGCCAAGAAGAAAATTATGATCACAGATACTACAAAACAAAGAAGAAAGAAATACTGGACTCAAGCATGGAATAGACAAATGAAATCATTTAGTAAATAAAATTGTAGTTCAATCATACTGATGATCATGTTAAAAGTAAATGGTTTAAAAATCCCAATTAAAAAGCAAGGCTCATTAAAAAAGAATGAGAGCCAGTTACATGCTGCCTAAAAAGCATTTTGAATATGACATCAAAAACAGGCTAACATAAAAGAACTAAAAAACTATATTATGCTAACAGTAGTTATTAATGGGCAAAGTTTATTTCAGACAAAAATTATTACTTGATATACATTCATTTCATTGTAATAGGAAGATAAATTAGCCAGTGAACATATGTATATCAAACCTTCTTCACTGAGTAACAAAATTACAGTAAAAAATTAATAGAATAGAGAAGTAAAATATTCAAATCAAGATTCTATAAATATCAACAATCCTCTCTTAATAATTGTTAGAATGCATTGATGGAAATGCAATAGATACAGAAAATTTAAATAACATTGGCAACTAATTCAACATAATTGACATTTATGGGATGCTCGAACCAACAACAGCAGAAAATATTATCTCTTTTTTTTTTTCAAGTACACACGGTAGAGTTATCAAGATAGGCCACATTCTAGACATAAACCAAATCTTGGTAATATAGACACAGATCATAGAATGCATATTATTGATTCACAAAGAAATCAAATTAGAAATTAATGATAAACAGATACCTAGAGAATCATCAAGTAATTGGAAGCTAAACAGCATATTTCTGAATAACCTGTAGGTCAGAAGGAAACCAAAAGGGAAATTAAAAAAGCATTTCAGACCAAATGAAAATACAACACACAAAACCCCTTGGGATGCTGCTCAGGAAGCATTAACAGAGAAGTTCGTGGCACTCAATAGCTCCACGAGAAAAGCAGTAGGCAGCTGAGCCCTGATGGTGGCTCCCCCTGAGAAAACCAGAGAAAGAACAGCAAACCAAACCTGGCACAGACAGCCAGGAAATAATGAAGATAACAGGAGTCAATGGACTATGAGAATAAATACTGAGAGAAAACAAAGCAAGCCAGGTGCTAGTTTTTGAGTATGTGAGTATCAGTGAGATCAATATATTTCTAGTAAGCCATGAAAGCAAAAGGGAAGATACACTCTTACTGATACTAGGCATGAGAAAGGTGACATAGCGAAAGACCCTATGTGCAGTAAGAATAAAGGGTCATTGTGGAGTACTCATGTCAATAAATAGTACTAGTAAAGGGAATTCCCTGAAATACACAAAGTACCAAAGCCACTGGAAGAAATAACTTATATAGCCAATTATCTGTTGAAGAAGTTGAGTTTCTATATATAATTGTTCATTTAAAGAAAGCCTAACTTAGGGAATTAATAATGGGAGAAATTAAACATTAGAAAATAGAAATACTGGTTATACACAAACTTTTCCAGAAACGTGAAAAATGGTGTGTGTGTGTGTGTGTGTGTGTGTGCATGTGTGTGTGTGTGTGTTTGCGCGTGCGTGTTACTTGACAACTGATTTTAGGATTCTGTCATTCCTCTGAAAGCAAAATCAGGCAAAAACAAAAGTAAAGAAAATTATAAGCAACGTCCATCACAAACTTTTATGAAAAATTTGCATCTGAGCTTTTGGCAAATTGAATTTAATGATCTATATAAGTGATAATGTATCATGAACAAATAGAAAATACAAGGCTAGTTTCACATTAAACCCAACAACCACTATAACAAAACCAAGTGAAATTGATACCACACTAGACTCAAAAGAAAAGGTGTAGATCACCTTAGTAGGTACAAGGAAACACCTGGCAGAACAGAGTAATTTTCTTAGCTACCAGAAGCCCAAGGGAAACTTCTTCCGTGTGATAAAGGTGATGGCTTTAGGACCTATGAGTATGGGCACACCGCCCTGTGTATAAGTGACATCATGGGTCACTCTCAGAATAACTGTAATGAATTAAAGAAAACAGTCATTGAATGAATCCTATATAACCCCATTTATGGCCTTGCCCCTCACCTTCTGCAGCGCTCGGGAGAGCAGATCCTGCACCTTGTCTGGGCAGTACAATAGAGTTGGCCCTGATGGCGTGGGTGAGGATGAGCCAGCCAGAAGGACATAAAAGCAGGAGAGCTGGCCCTGCCCCTTTGCTGGTGGTGGCATTGGATGGGCCAGAGGGGGCAGGGCAGGAAGGCTCACCCCTGTGCTGTGGGATAGCTGCCGGGCTAACCAGCTCTCAGATACCTCTCAGGGCCACCCCAACATCTACCCCATCCATGAGCTGCTGGAGTGTGTCAAGGGGCCAGTTCTATAGAGCCAAGCTGCAGGATCTCCATGACACAGGGCAACAACAGGATATCTGAGAGGAGTCCCAGTGAGATATTGATAGCGTAGCAGAAGCCAGAGGCCTTGAACCAGACCAAATGACTCAGTGCAGTGAACATTTGCAAGCCAAGAAGTGTGGATGGAAGTTTATATTGTGGGACCCACTGTGACACACTACAGCTTCCACGATGAGATTCTTTTTTTCTTCTGTTGGGAGGGAGGTTGCGAGGGTGAAGGGTGGATACAAGGGGAGGTGGGAGAGGAATGGGATTGGAGTGCGTGATGTGAAATTCACAAAGCGCCACTAAAAACGTTAAAAATAATCTACAGGCAGGCAGAAGAGCAGTGGTTCCCAAGGCATGTGATAGAGGGGAGAAAGACTGTGAGCAGGGAAAATTACAGAAGGAACTGTGAACTTTTCATGACGTGGCTGGTATTTTCCTTGTTTGGAATGGAATGACCTCACAAGGATGTATACACAAGCGACGCTTTATCACGTGGCACAGTTTAGGTTTGCTGCACCCATTCTATTTCAGTTAGTTACACTTCATTAAACTATAAACGGTAACACCTCCCTTAGATCATCTGTAAAAGTGAAATCACTTCCAGAGTGACCCGAGTAAAACCCACACAGGTCTGTGTGTCAGGGTATGCCTTATTTATTGACAGGTGGGCGTCGCTGTTCTGACATCGACTGAAAAAACATCAGATGTGTGCACATGAAACTTTTCAGCATACAGTAAGGGACACTTAATAGATCTTTGCAGAAACACAGTCAGCTACACGCCAACTCTATAATCTCACAAGCTGGTAAGAAATGTATTTTGGATTATGGATTAGCCGAACACAATCTGGCATGAAAGACGGACCTCAGACGGGTTTGAGAATGTAGATGATTTGGAAGGGTTAGGTTAATTCTCACCTTCAACTCAATCCAATAGAGAAAATGTCTCTCAAGTAACATAAAAACTTGTAAGACTTTAGACATCACTGTACATTTGAATTTATTCCACAGAAATTCTTCTCCCAATGTGCTAAATTTCAAGACTTTCTTGGAGCCATGAGCAGAATGAGAAAGCGCAGATGGCAGAAGTTCACAGTAATAAAGATTCAAGGCAAGCAAACCTTAAACTCTGTTTGTGACTGAAATACAGCTGAGGTGAAAAGTCTTGTTAGCCTAGGCACAGATCCTGCAGAGGTGGGTGTGAAAGTAACGCTGCTTTAGAGACCATTAATATTTTAATATTATCATTGCTGGCTGACGATCTGTTGGAGGCTCACACTTCATTCTGTTGTTTCCTTTACAAGTGGCATTTTAAACAATTTCTACATGCTCGGTGAATAGGGTCTATTTAGGTATCACAAATAAACAGTTCCCATGGCGTTAGCCACAAAGGTTTCCCTCGGTCCCCTGTGGCCACTGTTGCTAGGGCTGCAATTTACAGGAAGGGTTCTGGGCCAAACAAGAAATGACACCATTCCCATGGACAGCAATTCTCCTGACACTGGGGAGCCAGTCTGTTTTTGGCAGGTCTCATGGATTTGTTTGTCAGTGCTTTTGCTCCTTCTGGAAGCCCCCTGCAGGTTAATGGCACTCAGCTGAGAGCGCACCCCTCTTCCCACCTTCCAGCAGGTGTTTTGACATCCTTCTAAAGTAAATGTTCCAGAATGTTGAGGCGTCCACTATGGGAAGGCAGAAGGAGGGAATGCCCAGGGCCAGCGGCTGTGGAGCCAGAGTGCCGTGTTCACGGTCCAGTTGGGCCACTCACTGTGTGACTCCCAGTAGGTTGGGCAGCACCTCTATGCCATCTCGGACTTATTGGTACAGGGGCGGGGGATAACGGTAACACCTATTTCACTGGGTGAGGATTGGGCAGGGTCCTAACTATGAGACGCTTAGAGGGACTCCTGGTTTATAAACAACATATGGAGTCAACGCTCCTTATTACCCCGGCTCTACTGCCACACAGGGTGCGCGGAGCCTGGGTGACCGTGGCATTTCTAAACCTCTTCCCTATGGCAAGCACACAAGCAATAAAAAGGAGAGGCACATCCTTTAACGATGCTGCAGAACCTTCCAGAAAGGAGAGCTGGGCATGACCGGCTTCTCAAATATCAAGACCTGCAGTTACAGCACAAAGGGTCAGGTCCTTTCCGTACACGTGACATCACATAAAGGGTACCACGCACATTCTTAGTAGAGCTTCGTGCAGAGGATACCAGACCTCACATTTTTCAAACAAGGAGACTTAGGCCAGAGAAGACTAAAGACAAATCACTTGCCTCAGCCCTCATGGCTGAGAAGAGCGTTTTTGGATGGCACTGCCTGGCTCTCAGCCCACAGGCTTCCTGCTATGTCATGTGGCTTTTCAGTCCAAAAAGAAGTGGTATTTTCTGAGCAAAGGCATTTAGGAGAAAAATAAATCTGTTAGGAGGCAGAGCTTCCAACAACGCACAGACTTTGAAGCCATTAAGGGAGGGGTAGTATTAAATGCTGCTGGCAGACACTGTCACATTTTAACATGGAGAGATGTCCACATGGCTGGCTCCTCCGTGAGTGGCAGGGTACCTCCTGAATGAAGTCACTTATTGTCTGGTGCTTCTTTGGATGGATCTGGCACCAGAACTCAAGCTAGGCTACTTAGTGCTAATTTCTTTGAAGATAATATGCTTCAGAAATGTTGGAGAAAAGCAAAATACATAGACAGAGACAGACAGAGAGATAGACAGACAGATAAAAATTTAAAATGCTCTGGTATTGTCATGACTTCTTTAGATGTACTGTGGCATCAACACCCAGAGAGAGGTCCCCAGTTTCTCAGATGAGAGGGAAGGGGTCTCTGGGAGAATGCCTAAATGAGTCTTCTTTCATATATGTTTTGAAGCATTCATGATTAAAAGGTACAAAGAATTGGCAAGCAATAGAAAGTTTTATTTCATAATATCAACAAATTCATGTCTACCAGAAAACTCTCAAGATTTATTTTGAAGGGAGAAATATGATTGATTTTCATATTAAATAGCAATTCTCTAGAAATATAGTTGACTAGACTAAACTTGAACTTCTTGTTACCAAAAATTGTTCCTTTGTGACATACTGTAAAGGGGTGAATCCTCAAATTACAAAAAACAAACAAAAAAACAAACAAAACCCTTGAATAAACTACCACCAATTTTTCATTAGAAGATGTGTAAGACAGGCAACCAGGGCTTTCTGTTGCTGTTGTTTTCTGAGACAGGCTTCTGTTATGTAACTCAGGCCAACCTGAAATGCTCTATGTTGCCCAGGAAGGCCTTGGGCTGTGCCCTTTCTGCCAGCCTCCTGAAAGCTGTGACTGCAAGGGTGTGCCACCTACCTGACCCAGAGAACTTACAAAAGAAGAAATTGCGGCGGCCATTTAAGATTTGAAAAGTTTCAAACCAGACCAAGATACTCTGCACAGATAGCACTAACAAATTATTTTGTTGGAATGCTATTTTAGCAAAGATTTGAAGAGTGGATCAACAGGATGTGTGATGAAATATCCTTTGACAAGAAAATCAAGCATTTAACTACTAGACATTTGAAAAAGCAGTAAGTGTCTAACTAACTGCATCAGCTTGTATATTTGAGACAGGGCAAGCAGAAAGCAATACACCAGGAGCCACATCAAAGTTAGTTTTTAGTCACTAGATTACAATATTGGTGTACTGCGCATTTTCACATATTTAAAAGCTTGATAATAAACTGTGTTACTGAGAATTTCTTTGGTAAAGTCCAAGTTCTTAAAAAAAATTCTGTTTTTGAGGGAAAAAATTAATGAGAAAAGATCCATGGTGCTATCCTTCTGACATCACTGAGTCACGCTAATGATGTTTAAGCTTTCTATGGATCAATTTTATTATTGTTTTCCCATGGAGATTATTGAAGACTAGATGGTTAAATGTATTAGTACATTTAACTTTATATAGCATAGTTTTCAGAAGCAAAAATCTAGTTAAGCATGGACAGAGACTTCCATGGTAAGAGGAGAAGAAAGCATAAATCACAATATCATAAACATCATTTTCCAAAGCAAATGCTGTGTTTTATAGCTGCTTCCCATTCAGAATACATATATATATATATATATATATATATATATATATATATATATATATA